>NW_017207604.1:0-18164 GCF_001704415.2 Capra hircus | reverse complement strand
TCCAGAGCGGGTCCCCTGAATCCCGCGTCGAAAAGTAGAGAGCAACCTGCCCGCAAACCCCCCTTCCCGCAACTCGAGAAAATCCAGGAGGTTCTCCCCTCCAGGCGCAGATGAGGTGGGCCCATTTCCGCTGAGGCGTCTCCAGGCTAATCACACCTAAACCCTGGAACATCCAAAGAGTCCTTCACACCCCTTGCTGCAACTCAAGAAGTTCCCCGACATACCCGTCTCCACTTGAGAGGAAGCAGGAGGGTCCCGCCCACATCCAGAGGAGCCCGTTTCCGCTCCTAGCTCGAGAGGAGGGATCCCTTCCCTGCGTGGTCGGGAAAGAATTCCCCGCATTCCTGTCGCATCCAAGAGGAGCTCTCTCTCTCCACGGGGAAAGACGAGAGGAACTCCAAGGTCGTGCCACCATTCCCAGAGTCCCCCAGATGTCTCAGTCCATTCCAGGGAAACCTGTTTTCCCTGCACTGCCTCGACTTTCAAGCCGAGGATCGACTCACACCACGGTGGCACGTGGGACAGCCCTGTGGGAAAGCCTTCGTGGGAAAGCCTCGTGGGAAAGCCTCGAGGGAAAGCCCACAGATCCCTTGATCCCACGCGAAGGGAAGCAGTGACACTGCTGCTAGCAGCTCGGGAGGAAAGCGCACGTGCATGCCCCCACTCGAGACGAGGACTGACTCCCCTGGGGAGACTCCAGAAGTACCCCAAGATCCATGTCAGCACTGGAGAGGAATCCTCAGGTTCTGCCACCGGACTCCACACAAGGTCTTAGGCCCCGCATTCGACGGGAGAGGAATCCCGAGAGGCCCCCGAGCAACTCGCATGGGGACTGGCCTTTCCTGAGGCCACCAGAGCGGGTCCCTGAGGTCCCCGTCGTAAGTCGAGAGCACCTGCCGCAACTCGAGAAAATCCAGGAGGTTCTCCCCTCCAGGCGAGTATGAGGCCCATTTTCCGCTGAGGCGTCTCGAGGCTAATCACACCTAACCTCTGGAACTTCCAAAGGGTCCTTCACACCCTTGCTGCAACTCAAGAAGTTCCCCGACATACCCGTCTCCACTCGAGAGGAAGCACGAGAGTCCCGCCAACATCCAGAGGAGCCCGTTTCCGCCTCCTAGCTCGAGAGGAGGGATCCTTTCCCTGCGTGGTCGGGAAAGAATTCCCGGCTTCCCGTCGCATCTCAAGAGGAGGCGCTCTCCACAGGAAAGGCGAGAGGAACTCCAGGGTCGTGCCACCATTCCCAGAGTCCCCAGATGTCTCAGTCCATTCCAGGAGAAACCTGTTTTCCCTGCACTGCCTCGACTTTCAAGCCAAGGATCGACTCACACCACGGTGGCACGTGGGACAGCCCTGTGGGAAAGCCTCGTGGGAAAGCCTCGGGGAAAGCCTCGAGAAGCCACAGATCCCTTGATCCACGCGAAGGGAAGCGTGACACTGCTGCTACAGCTCGGGAGGAAAGCGCACGTGCATGCCCCCACTCGAGACGAGGACTGACTCCCTGGGGAGACTCCAGAAGTACCCCAAGATCCATGTCAGCACTGGAGAGGAATCCTCAGGTTCCGGCCACCGACTCCACACAAGGTCTTAGGCCCCGGCATCGACGGAGAGGAATCCCGAGAGGCCCCCGAGCAACTCGCATGGGGACTGGCCTTTCCTGAGGCCACCAGAGCGGGGTCCCTGAGGTCCCCGTCGATAAGTCGAGAGCACCTGCCGCAACTCGAGAAAATCCAGGAGGTTCTCCCCTCCAGGCGAGATGAGGCCCATTTCCGCTGAGGCGTCTCGAGGCTAATCACAACCTAACCTCTGGAACTTCCAAAGGGTCCTTCACACCCTTGCTGCAACTCAAGAAGTTCCCGACATACCCGTCTCCACTCGAGAGGAAGCACGAGAGTCCCGCCCACATCCAGAGGAGCCCCGTTTCCGCCTCCTAGCTCGAGAGGAGGGATCCTTTCCCTGCGTGGTCAGGAAAGAATTCCCGGCGTTCCCGTCGCATCTCAAGAGGAGGCGCTCTCCACAGGAAAGGCGAGAGGAACTCCAGGGTCGTGCCACCATTCCCAGAGTCCCCCAGATGTCTCAGTCCATTCCAGGGAAACCTGTTTTCCCTGCACTGCCTCGACTTTCAAGCCGAGGATCGACTCACACCACGGTGGCACGTGGGACAGCCCTGTGGGAAAGCCTCGTGGGAAAGCCTCGTGGGAAAGCCTCGAGGGAAAGCCACAGATCCCTTGATCCACGCGAAGGGAAGCGTGACACTGCTGCTACAGCTCGGGAGGAAAGCGCACGTGCATGCCCCCACTCGAGACGAGGACTGACTCCCCTGGGGAGACTCCAGAAGTACCCCAAGATCCATGTCAGCACTGGAGAGGAATCCTCAGGTTCCGGCACCGACTCCACACAAGGTCTTAGGCCCCGGCATCGACGGGAGAGGAATCCCGAGAGGCCCCCGAGCAACTCGCATGGGGACTGGCCTTTCCTGAGGCCACCAGAGCGGGTCCCTGAGTCCCCGTCGTAAGTCGAGAGCACCTGCCGCAACTCGAGAAAATCCAGGAGGTTCTCCCCTCCAGGCGAGATGAGGCCCATTTCCGCTGAGGCGTCTCGAGCTAATCACACCTAACCTCTGGAACTTCCAAAGGGTCCTTCACACCCTTGCTGCAACTCAAGAAGTTCCCCGACATACCCGTCTCCACTCGAGAGGAAGCACGAGAGTCCCGCCCACATCCAGAGGAGCCCCGTTTCCGCCTCCTAGCTCGAGAGGAGGGATCCTTTCCCTGCGTGGTCGGGAAAGAATTCCCGCGTTTCCGTCGCATCTCAAGAGGAGGCGCTCTCCACAGGAAAGGCGAGAGGAACTCCAGGGTCGTGCCACCATTCCTAGAGTCCCCCAGATGTCTCAGTCCATTCCAGGGAAACCTGTTTTCCCTGCACTGCCTCGACTTTCAAGCGAGGATCGACTCACACCACGGTGGCACGTGGGACAGCCCTGTGGGAAAGCCTCGTGGGAAAGCTCGTGGAAAGCCTCGAGGGAAAGCCACAGATCCCTTGATCCACGCGAAGGGAAGCGTGACACTGCTGCTACAGCTCGGAAGGAAAGCGCACGTGCATGCCCCCACTCGAGACGAGGACTGACTCCCCTGGGGAGACTCCAGAAGTACCCCCAAGATCCATGTCAGGCACTGGAGAGGAATCCTCAGGTTCCGGCACCGACTCCACACAAGGATCTTAGGCCCGGCATCGACGGAGAGGAATCCCGAGAGGCCCCCGAGCAACTCGCATGGGGACTGGCCTTTCCTGAGGCCACCAGAGCGGGTCCCTGAGGTCCCGTCGTAAGTCGAGAGCACCTGCCGCAACTCGAGAAAATCCAGGAGGTTCTCCCTCCAGGCGAGATGAGGCCCATTTCCGCTGAGGCGTCTCGAGGCTAATCACACCTAACCTCTGGAACTTCCAAAGGGTCCTTCACACCCTTGCTGCAACTCAAGAAGTTCCCCGACATACCCGTCTCCACTCGAGAGGAAACACGAGAGTCCCGCCCACATCCAGAGGAGCCCCGTTTCCGCCTCCTAGCTCGAGAGGAGGATCCTTTCCCTGCGTGGTCGGGAAAGAATTCCCGGCGTTCCCGTCGCATCTCAAGAGGAGGCGCTCTCCACAGGAAAGGCGAGAGGAACTCCAGGGTCGTGCCACCATTCCCTGAGTCCCCCAGATGTCTCAGTCCATTCCAGGGAAACCTGTTTTCCCTGCACTGCCTCGACTTTCAAGCCGAGGATCGACTCACACCACGGTGGCACGTGGGACAGCCCTGTGGGAAAGCCTCGTGGGAAAGCCTCGTGGGAAAGCCTCGAGGGAAAGCCACAGATCCCTTGATCCACGCGAAGGGAAGCGTGACACTGCTGCTACAGCTCGGGAGGAAAGCAGCACGTGCATGCCCCCACTCGAGACGAGGACTGACTCCCCTGGGGAGACTCCAGAAGTACCCCAAGATCCATGTCAGCACTGGAGAGGAATCCTCAGGTTCCGGCACCGACTCCACACAAGGTCTTAGGCCCGGCATCGACGGGAGAGGAATCCCGAGAGGCCCCGAGCAACTCGCATGGGGACTGGCCTTTCCTGAGGCCACCAGAGCGGGTCCCTGAGGTCCCCGTCGTAAGTCGAGAGCACCTGCCGGCAACTCGAGAAAATCCAGGAGGTTCTCCCCTCCAGGCGAGATGAGGCCCATTTCCGCTGAGGCGTCTCGAGGCTAATCACACCTAACCTCTGGAACTTCCAAAGGGTCCTTCACACCCTTGCTGCAACTCAAGAAGTTCCCCGACATACCCGTCTCCACTCGAGAGGAAGCACGAGAGTCCCGCCCACATCCAGAGGAGCCCCGTTTCCGCCTCCTAGCTCGAGAGGAGGGATCCTTTCCCTGCGTGGTCGGGAAAGAATTCCCGGCGTTCCCGTCGCATCTCAAGAGGAGGCGCTCTCCACAGGAAAGGCGAGAGGAACTCCAGGGTCGTGCCACCATTCCCAGAGTCCCCCAGATGTCTCAGTCCATTCCAGGGAAACCTGTTTTCCCTGCACTGCCTCGACTTTCAAGCCGAGGATCGACTCACACCACGGTGGCACGTGGGACAGCCCTGTGGGAAAGCCTCGTGGGAAAGCCTCGTGGGAAAGCCTCGAGGGAAAGCCAGATCCCTTGATCCACGCGAAGGGAAGCGTGACACTGCTGCTACAGCTCGGGAGGAAATGCGCACGTGCATGCCCCACTCGAGACGAGGACTGACTCCCCTGGGGAGACTCCAGAAGTACCCCAAGATCCATGTCAGCACTGGAGAGGAATCCTCAGGTTCCGGCACCGACTCCACACAAGGTCTTAGGCCCCGGCATCGACGGGAGAGGAATCCCGAGAGGCCCCCGAGCAACTCGCATGGGGACTGGCCTTTCCTGAGGCCACCAGAGCGGGTCCCTGAGGTCCCCGTCGTAAGTCGAGAGCACCTGCCGCAACTCGAGAAAATCCAGGAGGTTCTCCCCTCCAGGCGAGATGAGGCCCATTTCCGCTGAGGCGTCTCGAGGCTAATCACACCTAAACTCCTGGAACTTCCAAAGGGTCCTTCACACCCTTGCTGCAACTCAAGAAGTTCCCCGACATACCCGTCTCCACTCGAGAGGAAGCACGAGAGTCCCGCCCACATCCAGAGGAGCCCGTTTCCGCCTCCATAGCTCGAGAGGAGGGATCCTTTCCCTGCGTGGTCGGGAAAGAATTCCCGGCGTTCCTGTCGCATCTCAAGAAGAGGCGCTCTCCACAGCATAAGGCGAGAGGAACTCCCAGGGTCCTGCCACCATTCCCAGAGTCCCCCAGATGCCTCAGTCCATTCCAGGGAAAGCCTGTTTTCCCTGCACTGCTCGACTTTCAAGCCGAGGATCGACTCACACCACGGTGGCACGTGGGACAGCCCTGTGGGAAAGCCTCGTGGGAAAGCCTCATGGGAAAGCCTCGAGGGAAAGCCCCTGATTCCCTGATCTCGCGAAGGGAAGCGTGACACTGCTGCTACAGCTCGGGAGGAAAGTCGCACGTGCATTCGCCGACTCGAGACGAGGACTGACTCCCCTGGGGAGACTCCAGAAATACCCCAACATCCATGTCAGCACTGGAGAGGAATCCTCAGGTTCTGGCACCGACTGCACACAAGGTCTTAGGCCCTGGCATCGACGGAGAGGAATCCCTGAGAGGCCCCCGAGCAACTCGCATGGGGACTGGCCTTTCCTGAGGCCACCAGAGCGGGTCCCTGAGGTCCCCGTCGTAAGTCGAGAGCACCTGCCGCAACTCGAGAAAATCCAGGAGGTTCTCCCCTCCAGGCGAGATGAGGCCCATTTCCGCTGAGGCGTCTCGAGGCTAATCACACCTAACCTCTGGAATTTCCAAAGGGTCCTTCACACCCTTGCTGCAACTCAAGAAGTTCCCCGACATACCCGTCTCCACTCGAGAGGAAGACACGAGCATTCCGCGCACATCCTGAGGAGCCCGTTTGCCGCCTCCTAGCTCGAGAGGAGGGATCCTTTCCCTGCGTGGTCGGGAAAGAATTCCCGGCGTTCCCTCGCATCTCAAGAGGAGGCGCTCTCCACTAGAAAGGTTGAGAGGAACTTCCAGGGTCGTGCCACCATTCCCTGAGTCGCCCAGATGTCTCAGTCCATTCCAGGGAAACCTGTTTTCCCTGCACTGCCTCGACTTTCAAGCCGAGGATCGACTCACACCACGGTGGCACGTGGGACAGCCCTGAGGGAAAGCCTCGTGGGAAAGCCTAGTGCGAAAGCCTCGAGGGAAAGCCACAGCTCCCTTGATCCACGCGAAGGGAAGCGTGACACTGCTGCTACAGTTCGGGAGGAAAGTGCACGTGCATGCCCCACTCGAGACGAGGACTGACTCCCCTGGCGAGACACCAGAAGTACCCCAAGATCCATGTCAGCACTGGAGAGGAATCCTCAGGTTCCGGCACCGACTCCACACAAGGTCTTAGGCCCCGGCATCGATGGGAGAGGAATCCCGAGAGGCCCCGAGCAACTCGCATGGGGACTGGCCTTTCCTGAGGCCACCAGAGCGTGTGCCCTGAGATCCCCGTCGTAAGTCAGAGACACCTGCCGCAACTCGAGAAAATCCAGGAGGTTCTCCCCTCCAGGCGAGATGAGGCCCATTTCCGCTGAGGACGTCTCGAGGCTAATCACATCTAACCTCTGGAACTTCCAAAGGGTCCTTCACACCCTTGCTGCAACTCAAGAAGTTCCCCGACTTACCCAGTCTCCACTCGAGAGGAAGTACGAGAGTCCCGCCCACATCCAGAGTAGCCACGTTTCCCCCTCATAGCTCGAGAGAAGGAATCCTTTCCCTGCGTGGACGGGAACGAATCCCCGGCGTTCCCGTCGCATCTCAAGAGGAGGCGCTCTCCACAGGAAAGGCGAGAGGAACTCCAAGGTGCATGCCACCATTCCCAGAGTCCCCCAGATGATCTCAGTCCAATTCCAGAGAAACCTGTTTTCCCTGCACTGCCTCAACTTTCAAGCCGAGGATCGACTCACACCACCGTGGCACGTGGGACAGCCCTGTGGGTAAAGCCTCGTAGTCGGGAAAGCCGCTGATCCCTTAATCCACGCGACGGGAAGCGTGACACTGCAGCTACAGCTCGGGAGGAAAGCGCACGTGAATGCCACCACTTGAGACAGAGGACTGACCCCCGTGGGGAGACTCCAGGAAGTACCTCAAGATCCATGTCAGCACTGGAGAGGAATCCTCAGGTTCCGGCATCCGACTCCACACAAGGTCTTAGGCCCGGCATCGACGGGAGAGGAAATCCCGAGAGGCCCAGGAGCAACTCGGCATGGGGACTGGCCTTTCCTGCAGGCCACCAGAGAGGGTCCCAATGAGGTCCCCGTCGTAAGTCAGAGAGCACCTGCCGCAACTCCGAGAAAATACCAGGAGGTTCTCCCTCCAGGCGAGATGAGGCTCATTTCACCTGAGGCGTTTCGAGGCTAATCACACCTAACCTCTGGAAATTCCAAAGGGTTTCCTCAAACCCTTACTGCAACTCAAGAAGTTCCCCGGCATACCCGTCTCCACTCGAGAGGAAGCACGAGAGTCCCGCCCACATCCAGAGGAGCCCCGTTTGCCCCTCATAGCTCGAGAGAAGGGATCCTTTCCCTGCGTGGTCGGGAACGAATTCCCGGCGTTCCCTGTCGCATCTCAAGAGGAGGCGCTCTCCACAGGAAAGGCGAGAGGAACTCCAGGGTCGTGCCACCATTCCAGAGTCCCCCAGATATCTCAGTCCATTCCAGGGAAACCTGTTTTCCCTGCACTGCCTCGACTTTCAAGCCGAGGATCGACTCACACCACGGTGGCACGTTGGGACAGCCCTCTGGGAAAGCCTCGTGGGAAAGCCTAGTGGGAAAGCCTCGAGGGAAAGCCCCTGATCCCTTGATCCACGTGAAGAGAAGCGTGACACTGCTGCTAGAGCTCGGGAGGAAAGCGCACTTGCATGCACCCACTCGAGACGAGGACTGACTCCCCTGGGGAGACTCCAGAAGTACCCCAAGATCCATGTCAGCACTGGAGAGGAATCCTCAGGTTCCGGCACCGCACTCCACACAAGATCTTAGGCCCCGGCATCGCCTGGGAGAGGAATCCCAAGAGGCCCCCGAGAAACTCGCATGGGGACTGGCCTTTCCTGAGGCCACCATGAGCGGGTCCCTGAGGTCCCCAGTCGTAAGTCGAGAGCACCTGCCTGCAACTCGAGAAAATCCAGGAGGTTCTCCCCTCCAGGCGAGATGAGGCCCATTCGTGCTGAGGCGTCTCGAGGCTAATCAGACCTAACCTCTGGAACTTCCAAAGGGTCCTTCACACACCTTGCCTGCAACTCAAGAAGTTGCCCTGACATACCCGTCTCCACTCGAGAGGAAGCACGAGAGTCCCGCCCACATCCAGAGGAGCCCCGTTTCCTGCCTCCTAGCTCGAAGAGGAGTGATCCTTCCCTGCATGGTCGGGAAAGAATTCCCGGCGTTCCCGTCGCATCTCAAGAGGAGGCGCTCTCCACAGGAAAGGCGAGAGGAACTGCCAGGGTCCTGCCACCATTCCCAGAGCCCCCAGATGTCTCAGTCCATTCCAGGAAAACCTCTTTTCTCCTGCACTGCCTGGACTTTCAAGCCGAGGATCGACTCACACCAGGGTGACACGTGTGACAGCCCTGTGGGAAAGCCTGTGGGAAAGCCTCGTGGGAAAGCCTCGAGGGAAAGACACAGATCCCTTGATCCACGCGAAGGGAAGCGAGACACTGCTGCTACAGCTCTGGAGGAAAGCGCACGTGCATGCCCCGACTCGAGACGAGGGACTGACTCAACTGGGCAGACTCCAGAAGTACCCCAAGTTCCATGTCAGCACTGGAGAGGAATGATATGGTTCCGGCACCGACTCCACACAAGTAATTTAGGCCCCGGCATCAACAGGAGAGGAATGCCGAGAGGCCCCGAACAACTCGCATGGGGACTGCCCTTTCCTGAAGCCACCAGAGCGGGTCCCTGAGGTCCCCTTCGTAAGTCGAGAGCAACTGCCGCAACTCGAGAAAATCCAGGAAGTTCTCCCCTCCAGGCGAGATGAAGGCCCATTTCCGCTGAGGCGTCTCGAGGCTAATCACACCTAACCTCTGGAACTCCGAAAGGGTTCTTCACACCCTTGCTGCAACTCAAGAAGTTCCCTGACATGCCCGTCTCCACTCCAGAGGAAACACGAGAGTCCCGCCCACATCCAGAGGAGCCCCGTTTCCGCCTCCTAGGTCGAGAGGAAGGATCCTTTCCCTGCGTGGTCGGGAAAGAATTCCCAGCGTTCCCGTCGCATCTCAAGAGGAGGCGCTTTCCACAGGAAAGGCGAGAGGAACTCCAGGGTCGTGCCACCATTCCCAGAGACACCAGATGTCTCCGTGGATTCCAGGGAAACCTGTTTTCCCTGCACTACCTCGACTTTCAAGCCGAGGATCAACTCACACCACGGTGGCACGTGGGACAGCCCTGTGGGATCGCCTCGTGGGAAAACCTCCTGGGAAAGCCTCGAGGGAAAGCGACATATCCCTTGATCCAAGCGAAAGGGTAGCGTGCCACTGCTGCTACAGCTCGGGAGGAAATCGCACGAGCATGTCCGCACTCGAGACGAGGACTGACTCCCCTGGGGAGACTCCAGAAGTACCCCAAGGTACATGTCAGCACTGGAGAGGAATCCTCAGTTTCCAGCACCGACTCCACACAAGGTCTTAGGCCCCGGGATCGACGAGAGAGGAATCCTGAGAGGCCCCCGAGCAACTAGCAAGGGGACTGGCCTTTCCTGAGGCCATTAGAGCGGGTCCCTGTGGTCCCCGTCAGAAGTCGAGAGCACCTGCCGCAACTCGAGGAAATCCAGGAGGTTCTCCCCTCCAGGCGAGATGAGGCCCATTTCCTCTGAGGCGTCCCCAGGCTAATCACACCTAACCTCTGGAACTTCCGGAGCCTCCTTCACACCCTTTCTGCAACTCAAGAAGTTCCTGGACATACCCGTCTCCACTCGAGAGGAAGCACGGTAGTCCCGCCCACATCCAGAGGAGCCCTGTTTCCGCCTCCGAGCTCGAGAGCAAGGATCCTTTCTCTGCGTGGTCCGGAAAGAATTCGCGGCGTTCACATAGCATCTCAAGAGGAGGCGCTCTCCAGAGGAAAAGCGAGAGGAACTCCAGGGTCGTGCCTCCATTCCCTGAGTCCACCAGATGTCTCAGTCCATTCCAGGGAAACTGTTTTCCCTCGATTACCGCGACTTTCAAGCCGAGGATCGACTCACACCATGGTGGCACGTGGAACATCCCTGGGGGAAAGCCTCGTGGGAAAGCCTCGAGGGAGAGCCTCAAGGGAAAGGTAAAGATCACTTGATCCACGAGACGGGAAGCGTGACACTGCTGATAGAGCTCGGGAGGAAAGCGCACGTGCTTGCCCCCACTCGAGACGTGGACTGACTCCCTGTGGGGACACTCCAGAAGTACCCCAAGATCCATATCAGCACTGGAGAGGAATTCTCAGGTTCCGGCACCGACTCCACACAGGGTCTTAGGTCCCGGCATCGACGGGAGAGGAATCCCGAGAGGCCCCAGAGCAACTCGCATGGGGACTGGCCTTTCCTGAGGCCACCAGAGCGGGTCCCTGAGGTCCCCGTAGTAAGTCAAGAGCACCTGCCGCAACTCGAGAAAATCCAGGAGGTTCTCCCCTCCAGGCGAGATGAGGCCCTTTTCCTCTGACGCGTCTCGAGGCTAACCATACCTAACATCTGGAACTTCCAAAGGGTCCTTCACACCCTTGCTGCAACTGAAGAAGTTCCCCGACATACCTGACTCCACTCGAGAGGAAGCACGATAATCCCGCCCACATCCAGAGGAGCCCCGTTTCCGCCTCATACCTCGTGGTCAGGTATCCTTTCCCTGCATGTTCGGGAAAGAATTCCCGGTGTTCCCGTCGCATCTCATGAGGAGGCGCTCTCCACAGGAAAGGCGGAGGAACTCCAGGATCGTGCCACCATTCCAAGAGTCCCCCAGATATCTCTGTCTGCCGGGGTCCAGCCCCGCTGGATCCAGGGAATTCGACGGATGGACGGCGTTGTCGTGGAAAGTCTTTTTTATTTATTAATGTAAGATTAGATTAAGAAATTATAGTGTAGTAAGAAGATTAACTGGAGGAAAAGGGCTGAATATCTTGGTTTACTGGAAGGCCAATAAAATTCCAGACAAGGAATTTTCACCATCTACGTTGGGCCACCAGCCCCTGCTTGAATATCTAAGGGTGCCACACCTTAAGCTCCCTTTCGTGCAGGTCTTAACAGCCAGGCAAGTAAGTAGACCTGGCGAGCCTCCCGCGCCCCTGGTGGAGATTCAGCCTGAAGTTAAAGTAAAAAGCAGAGAGAAGGAAAGGGAGAGAAGAAGAAAGAGAGAAAAAGACACGGGGGGAGCCTGAGTCTCAAGAAACCATGCCGAGAGACTAGTTCGAGAAACTGGCCCGAGAAACTGGCCCCATCCTTTATTGTTCATAAAGCCTTTTATACTTTTGATAAAACATGGAGTTCAATGGGTAACACAAAATTATGTAGCGTTCGCACCCCAGACTCTTTCTGTACATCATTTTGTATACAAAAGGTCTCTTGTGATTTACATTATCTTCTGGCCAAGAGGCTTGTTAAACACTTTTTGGCTCTCTTCCTTAATGAATGTTAATTTTGTTTCCTCTGAAGTGTTTTTCTTTAATCTGCATTTCCTTAAAGCATTAAAGTTACATCTCTATAAAACAAAGGTGCAGTGGGTTATAACAAAGAAGGTACTTAACTCAAAGATCTAATGTTGCTAATACCAGGTCTACTACTTGTTTTTTTAATATACCAACTCTATCTAAAAATAAAGGATATGAAAATTTAGCAGCAAGCATTGACCCAAAAAATGAAACTTTTAATCAGTCCTATTATAAAGATTTTGACTCCTCGGATGCCCCTACATTCCTAGGATGCTTTAAGCTTCCTGTGCCTCCTGGGGAAAGGAGGCCTCAAACAATCACATGCCCAGCCGTACGAGTCCTGCAGGCAGGCTAGAAAGCATTCAGAGGGGTTTTTGGATTGAAACACTCTTTCAAATGCTGAAGACTAAAGCCCTGAATTGACTTTTTCCAGAAAATGTCAGAAGAGTGGAAAAGCAGAGCAAAAAAGCCGGCAGATTTTTGTTGGGGTATGTGCGTAGGAACTTCCAGAGGGGTCCCTGAAGTCTGAACACACCATGCCTATGTCAGCTTTCTTCCTCATGACGTTATCACGGGCGGGAGTCCTCATACTGGCTCCCAGCATCAGTCCAATCCAGAGGAACCTGTTTTCCCTGCACTGCCTCGACTTTCACGCTGAGGATCAACTCACACCACGGCGGCACGAGGGAAAGCCCTGTGAGAAAGCCTCGTGGGAAAGCCTCCAGGGAAAGCCACAGATCCCTTGATCCACACGACGGGAAGCGTGACCCTGCTGCTACAGCTCGGGAGGAAAGCACACGTGCGTGCCCTCACTTGAGAGGAGGATTGACTCTCCAGGGGAGACTCCAGAAGAACCCCAATATCCATGTCAGCACTGCAGAGGAAACGTCAGGTTCCGGCCCCGAATCCACACAAGTTGTTCGGCCCGGGCATCAACAGGAGAGTTATCAAGAGAAGCCCCCAGCATCTGGCATGGGGACTGGCCTTTGATGAAGCCACCAGAGCGGGTCCCTGAGGTCCCCGTCGTAAGTCGGGAGCACCTGCCGCAACTCGAGAAAATCCAGGAGGTTCTCCCCTCCAGGCGAGATGAGGCCCATTTCCAATGAGGTGTCTCGAGGCTAATTACATCTAATCTCTGGAACTTCCAAAGGGTCCTTCACACCCTTGCTGCAACTCAAGAAGTTCCCCGACATTCCCATCTCCACTCGAGAGGAAACACGAGGGTCCTGCCCACATCCAGAGTAGCCCCGTTTCATCCTCCTAGCTAGAGATGAGGGATCCTTTCCCTGCTTGGTCGGGAAAGAACTTCCGGCATTCCCGTCGCATCTCAGGTGGAGGCGCTCTCCACAGGAAGGGAGAGAGGAACTCCATGGTCGTGCCACCATTTCAAGCGTCCCCAGATGTCTCAGTCCATTCCAGAGGATCTTGTTTTTACAGAGTGCCTAAACTTTCATGCCGAGGATCGCCTCACACCACGGTGGCACGGGGGACAGCCCTGTGGGAAAGCCTCGTGGGAAAGCCTCTAGGAAAAGCCTAGAGGAAAAGCCACAGATTCATTGATCCACGCGACGGGAAGCATGACACTGCTGCTACAGCTCGGGAGGAAGGGGCATGCGCATGCGCATGCCCCACTCGAGACGAGGACTGATTCCCCTTGGGAGACTTCAGAAGTATCCCAAAAACATGTCATCACTGGAGAGGAATACTCAGGTTCTGGCCCCCACTCCACACAAGGTCTTGGGTCCCGGCATGTACCAGTGAGGAATCCCGAGAGGCCCTCTAGCAACTCGCATGGGGACTGGTCTTTCCTAAGGCCAACAGAACGGGTCCCTGAGGTCCCCGTCATAAGTCGAGAGCACCTGCCACAACTCGAGAAAATGAAGGAGATTCTCCCCTTCAGGCGAGATGAGGCCCATTTCCACTGAGACGTCTCGAGGCTAATCTCACCTAACCTCTGGAACTTCCAAAGGGTCCTTCACACCATAGCTGCAACTCAAGAAGTTCCACGAGATACCCGTCGCCACTACATAGGAATCACCAGGGTACCACCCACATCCAGAGGAGCCCCAATTCCCCCTCCTAGCTCAATGTGAGGGATCCTTTCCCTGATTGGCCGGGAAAGAATTCCTGTCGTACCTGTCGCATCTCAAGAGGAGGCACGCTCCACAAGAAAGGTGAGAGGAACTCCAGGGTCGTTCCACCATTCGAAGAGTCCCCCAGATGTCTCAGTCCTTTCCAGAGGAACTTGTTTACACTGCACTGCCTCGACGTTCACGCGGAGGACCGACTCACACGATGGTGGCACGTGGGACAGCCCTGTGGGAAAGCCTCGTGGGAAAGCCTCGTGGGAAAGCCTCGAGGGAAAACAAGAAACCCCTTGATCAACCCAACGGGAAAATTGACTCTGCTCCTAATGCTCGGGAGAAAAGCGCACGTGCATGCCCCCATTGGAGACGAAGATGACTCCCCTGTGGAGACTCCAGTAGTACCCCAAGATCCATGTCAGCACTGGAGAGGAAACCTCAGGTTCGGGCACCGACTCCAAACAAGGTCTTAGGCCCCGTCATCGACCGGAGAGGAATCCCGAGAGGCCCCTTAGCAACTCGCAAGTCGACTGGCATTTCCTGAGTGGACCAGAGCGGGTTACATAAGTCCCGGTCGTAACTGGAGAGCACCTGCTGAAACTCGAGAAAATCCAGGAGGTTCTCCCCTCCAGGCGACATGAGGCCCATTTCCGCTGAGGCGTCTCGAGTCTAATCACACCTAACCTCTGGAACTTCCAAAGGGTCCTTCACACCCTTGCTGCAACTCAAGAAGTTCCCCGACATACCCGTCTCCACACGAGAGGAAGCACCAGAGACCCGCCCACATCCAGAGGAGCCCCGTTTCCGCCTCCTAGCTCGAGAGGAGGGATCCTTTCCCTGCGTAGCCAGGAAAGAATTCCTGGCGTTCCTGGCGCATCTCAAGAGGAGGCGCTCTCCACAGGAAAGGCGAGAGGAACTCCAGGGTCGTGCCACCATTCCCAGAGTCCCCCAGATGTCTCAGTCCATTTCAGGGAAACCTGATTTCCCTTCACTGCCTCGAATTTCTAGCCGAAGATCGACTCACACCACGATGGCACATGAAACAGCCCTGTGGGAAAGCCTCGTGGGAAAGCCACGAGGGAAAGCCACAGATCCCTTGATCCATGCAAAGGGAAGCGTGACACTGCTGCTACAGCTTGGAGGAAAGCGCACGTTCATGCCCCGACACAAGACGACGACTAACTCCCCTGGGGAGACTCCAGAAGTACCCCAAGATCCGTGTCCACACTGGAGAGGAATCCTCAGGTTCCGGCACCGACTCCACACAAGGTCTTAGGCCCCGGCATCGAAGGGAGAGGAATCCTGAGAGGCCCCCGAGCAACTCGCATGGCGCCTGGCCTTCCTGAGGCCACCAGAGCGGGTCCCTGAGGTCCCCGTCGTAAGTCGAGAGCACCTGCCTGCAACTAGAGAAAATCCATTAGGTTCTCCCCTTCCAGGCGAGATGAGGCCCATTTCCACTGAGGCGTCTCGAGGCTAATCACACCTAACCTCTGGAACTTCCAAAGGGTCCTTCACACCCTAGCTGCAACTCAGGAGGTTCCACGAGAGACCCGTCGCCACTCCATAGGAATCAACAGGGTACCACCCACATCCAGAGGAGCCCCAATTCCCTCTCCTGGCTCAAGATGAGGGTTCCTTTCCCTGATTGGCCGGGAAAAATTCCTGTCGTACCTGTCGCATCTCAAGAGGAGGCACGCTCCACAAGAAAGGTGAGAGGAACTCCAGGGTTGTTCCGCCATTCCAAGAGTCCCCCAGATGTCTCAGTCCTTTCCAGAGGAACTTGTTTACCCTGCACTGCCTCGACGTTCATGCGGAGAACCGACTAACACGATGGTGGCACGTGGGACAGCCTGTGGGAAAGCCTCGTGGGAAAGCCTCGTGGGAAAGCCTCGAGGGAAAGCCACAGATCCCTTGATCCACGCGAAGGGAAGCGTGACAGTTCTGCTACAGCTCGGGAGGAAAGCGAACGTGCATGCCCCACTCTAGACGAGGACTGACTCCCTGGGGAGACTCCAGAAGTAACGCAAGATGCATGTCAGCACTGGAGAGGAATCCTCAGGTTCCGGCACCGACTCCACACAAGGTCTTAGGCCCCGGCGTCGAAGGGAGAGGAATCCGAGAGGCCCCGAGCAACTCGCATGGGGACTGGCCTTTCCTGAGGACACCAGAGCGGGTCCCTGAGGTTCCCGTTGTAAGTCGAAAGCACCAGCCGCAACTCGAGAAAATCCAGGAGGTTCTCCCCTCCAGGCGAGCTGAGGCCCTTCTCCTCTGAGGCGTCTGGAGGCTAATCATACCTAACCTCTGGAACTTCCAAAGGGTCCTTCACACACTTGCTACAACTCAAGAAGTTCCCCAACATACCTGACTCCACTCGAGAGGAAGCACGAGAGTCCCGACCACATGCAGAGGAGCCCGTTTCCGCCTCGTACCTCGCGGTCAGGTATCCTTTCCTTGTATGTTCCGGAAAGAATTCCCGGTGTTCCCGTCGCATCTCATGAGGAGGCGCTCTCCACAGGAAAGGCGAGAGAAACTCCAGTGTCGTGACATCATTCCAAGAGTCCCCAGATAGCTCAGTGTGCGGTGTCCAGGCCCGCTGCAATCCAGGAGAATTCGGACGGATGGACGGCGTTGACGTGAAAAGTCTTGTGTATTTATTAATGTAAGATTAGATTAAGAAATTATAGGTTAGTAAGAAGATTAACTGGAGGAAAAAGGCTGAATAGGTAGGATTACGCGGAAGGCCAATAAAATTCCCGACAAGGAATTTTCTGGCTGGACTCTGGGAATGGTGGCACGACCCTCGAGTTCATCTTGCCTTTCCTGTGGAGAGCGCCTCCTCTTGAGATGCGCCAGGGAACGCCGGGAATTCTTTCCCGACCACGCAGGGAAAGGATCCCTCCTCTGTATCTATCAGGCGGAAACGGGGCTCTTCTGGATGTGGGCGGGACTCTCGTGCTTCCTCTCGAGTGGAGACGGGTATGTCGGGGAACTTCATGAGTTGCAGCAAGGGTGTGAAGGACCCTTTGGAAGTTCCAGAGGTTAGGTGTGATTAGCCTCGAGACGCCTCAGCGGAAATGGGCCTCATCTCGCCTGGAGGGGAGAACCTCCTGGATTTTCTCGAGTTGCGGCAGGTGCTCTCGACTTACGACGGGACCTCATGGACCCTCTCTGGTGGCCTCAGGAAAGGCCAGTCCCCATGCGAGTTGCTAGGGGGCCTCTCGGGATTCCTCTCCCGTCGATGCGGGGACTAAGATCTTGTGTGAGTTGGTGCCGGGAACCTGAGGATTCCTCTCCAGTGCTGACATGGATCTTGGGGTACATCTGGAGTCTCCCCAGGGAGTAAGTCCTCAGTCTCGAGTGGGGGCATGCACGTGACGCTTTCCTCCCGAGCAGCAGCAGCAGGTGTCACGCATCCCTTCGTGTGGATCAAGGGATCTGTTGGCTTTCTCCTCGAGGCTTTCCCACGAGGCTTTCCCAGGAGGCTTTCCGCACAGGGCTGTCCAACGGGGCCACCGTGGTGTGAGTCGATCCTCTGCTTGAAAGTCGAAACTATGCAGGGAAAACAGTTTTCCCTGGAATGGACTTAGACATCTGGAGGACTCTGGGAATGGTGGCATGACCCTGGAGTTCCTCTCGCATTTTCCGTGGAGAGTGCCTCCTCTTGAGATTCGACGGGAACGCCGGGAATTCTTTCCCGACCACGCAGGAAAGCGATCGCCTCCTCTCGAGCTAGGAGGCGGAAACGGGGCTCCTCTGGATGTGGGGACTTCGTGCTTCCTCTCGAGTGGAGACGGGTATGTCGGGGAACTTCTGAGTTGCAGCAAGGGTGTGAAGGACCCTTTGGAAGTTCCAGAGGTTAGGTGTGATTAGCCTCGAGACGCCTCAGCGGAAATGGGCCTCATCTCGCCTGGAGGGGAGAACCTCCTGGATTTTCTCGAGTTGCGGCAGGTGCTCTCGACTTACGACGGGGACCTCAGGACCCGCTCTGGTGGCCTCAGGAAAGGCCAGTCCCCATGCGAGTTGCTCGGGGCCTCTCGGATTCCTCTCCCTTCGATGGGGCCTAAGACCTTGTGTGGAGTCGGTGCCGGAACCTGAGATTCCTCTCCAGTGCTGACATGGATCTTGGGTACTTCTGGAGTCTCCCCAGGGGAGTCAGTCCTCGTCTCCAGTGGGGGCATGCAGGTGCCTTCCTCCCGAGCTGTAGCGGCAGTGTCACATTTCCCTTCGCGTGGATCAAGGGATCTGTGGCTTTCCCTCGAGGCTTTCCCACGAGGCTTTCCCACTGGTCTGTCCGCACGTGACACCATTTGTGTTTGAGTCGATCCTGCTGAAAGTCGAGGC
>NW_017207603.1:0-4337 GCF_001704415.2 Capra hircus | reverse complement strand
GACATGATCTTGGGGGTACTTCTGGAGTCTCCCCAGGGGAGTCAGTCCTCGTCTCGATTGGGGGCATGCACGAGCGCTTTCCTCCGAGCAGTAGCAGCAGTGTCCACGCTTCCCTTCGCGTGGATCAAGGGATCTGTGCTTTCCCACGAGGCTTTCCCACAGGGCTGTCCAACGTGCCACCGTGGGTGTGAGTGGATCCTCGGCTTGAAAGTCGAGGCAGTGCAGGGAAAACAGATTTCCCTGGAATGGACTGAGATATCTGGGGGACTCTGGAATGGTGGCACGACCCTGGAGTTCCTCTCGCCTTTCCTGTGGAGAGGCCTCCTATTGAGATGCGACCGGGAACGCGGGGAATTCTTTCCCAACACGCAGGGAAAGGATCCTCCTCTGGAGCTAGGAGGCGGAAACGGGTCTCCTCTGGATGTGGGCAGGACTCTCGTGCTTCCTCGAGTGGGACGGGAATGTCGGGAACTTCATGAGTTGCAGCAAGGGTGTGAAGGACCCTTTGGAAGTTCCAGATGTTAGATGTGATTAGCCTCCAGAGGCCTCAGCGGAAATGGGCCTCATCTTGCCTCTAGGGTAGAACCTCCTGCATTTTCTCGAGTTGCGGCAGGTGCTCTCGACTTACGACAGGGACCTCAGGGACCCGCTCTGGTGGCCTCAAGAAAGGCCAGTCCCCATGCGAGTTGCTCGGGGGCCTCTCGGGATTCCTCTCCCGTCGATGCCGGGGCCTAAGACCTGCTTGGAGTCGGTGCCGGAACGTGAGGATTCCTCTCCAGTGCTGACATGGATCTTGGGCTACTTCTGGAGTCTCCCCAGGGGAGCAGTCCTCGTCTCGAGTGGGGGCATGCACGTGCGCATTCCTCCCGAGCTGTAGCAGCAGTGTCACGCTTCCTTCGCGTGGATCAAGGGATCTGCGGCTTTCCCTCGAGGCTTTCCCATGAGGCTTTCCCACAGGGCTGTCCACGTGCCACCGTGATGTGAGTCGATCCTCGGCTTGAAAGTCGAGGCAGTGCAGGGAAAACAGGTTTCCCTGGAATGGACTGAGACATCTGGGGGACTCTGGGAATGGTAGCATGACCCTGGAGTTACTCTCGCCTTTCCTGTGGAGAGCGCCTCCTCTTGAGATGCGACGGGAACGCCGGGAATTCTTTCCCGACCACGCAGCGAAAGGATCCCACCTCTGGAGCTAGGAGGCGGAAACGGGGCTCCTCTGGATGTGGGCGGGACTCTCGTGCTTCTCTCGAGTGGAGACGGGTATGTTGGGGAACTTCTTGAGTTGCAGCAAGGGTGTGAAGGACCCTTTGGAAGTTCCAGAGCTTAGGTGTGATTAGCCTCGAGACGCCTCAGCGGAAATGGGCCTCATCTCACCTGGAGGGAGAAACCTCCTGAATTTCTCAAGTTGCGGCAGGTGCTCTCGACTTACGAAGGGGACCTGATGGACCCGCGCTGGTGGCCTCATGAAAGGCCAGTCCCCATGGAGTTGCTCGGGCCTCTCGGGATTCCTCTTCCCTCGATGCCGGGGCCTAAGATCTTGTGTGGAGTCGTGCCGGAACCTGAGGATTCCTCTCCAGTGCTGACATGGATCTTGGGGTACTTCTGGAGTCTCCCAGGGGAGTCAGTCCTCGTCTCGAGTGGGGGCATGCACGTGCGCTCCCGAGCTGTAGCAGGAGTGTCACGCTTCCCTTCTTGTGGATCAAGGGATCAGGGGCTTTACCTCGAGGCTTTCCCATGAGGCTTTCCCACGAGGCTTTCCCACAGGGCTGTCCCACGTGCCACCGTTGTATGAGTCGATCCTCGGCTTGAAAGTCGAAGCAGTGCAGGGAAAACTGGTTTCCCTGGCATGGACTGAACATCTGGGGGACTCTGGGAATGGTGGCACGACCCTGGAGTTCCTCTCGCCTTTCCTGTGGAGAGCGCCTCCTCTGAGATGCGACGGGAACGCCAGGAATACTTACCCGACCACCTAGGGAAAGGATCCCTCCTCTGGGAACTATGAGGCGGAAACGGGGCTCCTCTGGATGTGGGCGGACTCTCGTGCTTCCTCTCGAGTGGAGACGGGTATGTCGGGGAACTTCTTGAGTTGCAGCAAGGGTGTGAAAGACGCTTTGGAAGTTCCAGAGGTTAGGTGTGATTAGTCTCGAGACGCCTCAGCACAAATGGGCCTCATGTCGCCTGAAGGGGAGAACCTCCTGAATTTTCTCGAGTTGCGGCAGGTGCTGTGGACTTAAGACGGGGTCCTCAGGGACCCGCTCTGGTGGCCTCAGGAAAGGCCAGTCACCATGCGAGTTGCTCGGGGGCCTCTCGGGATTCCTCTCCCGTCGATGCTGGCGCCTTATACCTTGTGTGGAGTCGGTGCCGGAACCTGAGAAAACCTCTCCAGTGCTTACATGGACCTTGGGGTACTTCTGGAGTCTCCAGGTGAGTCAGTCCTCGTTTCTAGTGCATGCATGCACGTGCAATTTCCTCCAGAGCTGTAGCATCAGTGTCACGCTTCCCTTCGCGTGGATCCAGGAATCTGTGGCTTTCCGTGGAGGCTTTCTCACGAGGCTTTGCCACGAGGATTTCCCACGACGTTTACCCACTGGGATGTCCACGTGCCACCGTGTTGTGAGTCATCCTTGGCTTGAAAGTCGAGGCAGTGCTGGGAAACTGGTTTCCCTGTTATGGACTGAGCATCTGGGGGACTCTGGGAATGGTGGCACGACCCTGGAGTTCCTCTCGCCTTTCCTGTGGAGAGCGCCTCCTCTTGAGATGCGACGGAACGCCGGGGAATTCTTTCCCGACCACGCAGGGAAAGGATCCCTCCGCTCGAGCTAGGAGGCAGAAACGGGTCTCCTCTGGATGTGGGCGGGACTCTCGTGCTTCCTTTCGAGTGGAGCCGGGTAAGTCAGGGAACTTCTTGAGTTGCAGCAAGGGTGTGAAGGACCCTTTGGAAGTTCCAGAGGTTAGGTGTGATTAGCCTCGAGAAGCCTCAGCGGAAATGGTCCTCATCTCGCCTGGAGGGGAGAACCTCCTGGATTTTCTCGAGTTGCGGCAGGTGCTCTCCACTTACGACGGGGGACCTCAGGGACCGCTCTGGTGGCCTCAGGAAAGGCCAGTCACCATGCGAGTTGCTCGTGGGCCTCTCGGGATTCCTCTCCCCCTCGATGGGGGCCTAAGACCTTGAGTGGAGTCCGGTGCCGAAACCTGTGGATTCCTCTCCAGTGCTGACATGGATCTTGGGGTACTTCTGGAGCTCCCCAGGAGAGTCAGTCCTCGTCTCGAGTGGGGCATGCACGTGCTCTTTCCTTCCGAGCTGTAGCAGCAGTGTCACGCTTCCCTTCGCGTGGATCAAGGCATCAGGGGCTTTCCCTCGAGGCTTTCCCACGAGGCTTTCCCAGGAGGCTTTCCCACAGGACTGTCCCACGTGCCACCGTGTGTGTGAGTCGATCCTCGGCTTGAAAGTCGAGGCAGTCCAGGGAAAACAGGTTTCCCTGGAATGGACTGAGACATCTGGGGGACTCTGCGAATGTGGCACGACCCTGGAGTTCCTCTCGCCTTTCCTGTGGAGAGCGCCTCCTCTTGACTTGCGACGGGAATGCCGGAATTCTTTCCCGAACACGCCGGGAAAGGATCCCTCCTCTCGAGCTAGGAGGCGGAAACGGGGCTCCTCTGGATGTGGGCGGGACTCTCGTGCTTCCTCTCGAGTGGAGACGGGTATGTCGGGGAACTTCTTGAGTTGCAGCAAGGGTGTGAAGGACCCTTTGGAAGTTCCAGAGGTTAGATGTGATTAGCCTCAGACGCCTCAGGAGAAATGGGCCTCATCTCGCCTGGGGGGAAACCTCCTGGATTTTCTCGAGTTGCGGCAGGTGCTCTCGACTTACGACAGGGACTCAGAACCCGCTCTGGTGGCCTCAGGAAAGGCCAGTCCCCATGCGAGTTGCTCGGGGCCTCTCGGGATTCCTCTCCGTAGATGCCTGGGGCCTAAGACCTTGTGTGGAGACGGTGCCGGAACCTGAGATTCCTCTCCAGTGCTGGAATGGATCTTGGGGTACTTCTGGAGTCTCCCCAGGGGAGTCAGTCCTCGTCTCGAGTGAGGCATGCACGTGCCCTTTCTCCGAGCTGTAGCTGCAGTGTCACGCTTCCCCTCGCGTGGATCAAGGGATCTGTGGCTTTCCCTCGAGGCTTTCCCACGAGGCTTTCCCACAGGACTATCCCAACGTGCCACCGTGGTGTGAGTCGATCCTCGGCTTGAAAGTCGAGGCAGTGGAGGAAAACAGATTTCCCTGGAATGGACTGAGACATCTGGGGGACTCTGGGAATGGGTGGCACGACCCTGGAGTCCTCTCGCCTTT
>NW_017207602.1:0-4337 GCF_001704415.2 Capra hircus | reverse complement strand
GGGCCGCCAGCAGGGCGGGCCGCAGGGGCGGCGGCCCGGAGGGGGGCGGGGGGCAGGAACCCAGACACGCAGGAGCAGGCCCCCAAACACCGGCACAGGGCGCGGCGGGGGAGGAGAGGGCGAGGGAACCGACGGCGGGCAGACACGGGGGGCACCCAGGAAGCAGCCGCCGGGGGGCGGGGCGGAAAACCCCAGCCAGGGGCCCGGGGAGCCGGGGCGCGCCGGGGCGGCGCGGAGCGGGCGGCCGAGCAACCGCGGGAGGAGCCCGGCAGGGGCCGGCCCGGCCCGCGGACAGAAGGCGCACGGCGGGAGCCCGGGCAGGGGGCAAACCACAGCCCCGAAGCGCGCCGGAAGGAGGACGGGGACCGAAGGGGCAAAGGCAAGGCAGGAGGGGAGCGGAGGGCAGAAAGGCGCCAGGGCGACGGCCCGCCGGCGGCCGGCGCCGGCCGGGAGAGGCAGCCGAAAAGCAAGGCAAGGCGGGGCAAGGCGAGCCCCCGGCAGAGCAGCCGCGCCGCAGGAACGCGGCCAGAGCGGGGCGCGGAGCAGAGCGAGAGCGCGGCCGGACGGGAGGCGCACGGAGCGCCGGGCAAGCAGGGCGGGCAACGGGACGGGGCGGGGCGGCCGCCGCGGCCCCGAGGAGGCGCGCGGCCCGGCGGGCGGGGGGGCGCCGGGCAGGCGGGGGCGCAGGGCGCCGCCAGCAGGCGGGCCGCAGGGGCGGCGGCCCCGGAGGGGGCGGGGGGCAGGAACCCCAGACACGCAGGAGCAGGCCCCAACCACCGGCACAGGGCGCGGCGGGGGAGGAGAGGGCGAGGGAACCGACGGCGGGCAGACACGGGCGGGGGCACCCAAGGAAGCAGCCGCCGGGGGGCGGGGCGGAAAACCCAGCCAGGGCCCGGGGAGCCGGGGGCGCGCCGGGGGCGCGGAGGCGAGGCGGCCAAAAACCGCGGGAGGAGCCCGGCAGGGGCCCGGCCCGGCCCGCGGACAGAGCGCGCACGGCGGAAGCCCGGGGCAGGGGCAACCCACCACCCCCGAAGCCCGCCCAACGACGCCGGGACCGAGGGGCAAAGCAAGGCAGGAGGGGAGCGGAGGCAAGGAAGGCACCAGGGGCGGCGCCCAGGCGCGCGCCAGCGCCGGCCGGGGAGGCAGCCGAAAAGCAAGCAAGGCGGGGCAAGGCGAGCCCCCGGCGAGCAGCGCGCGCCAGGAAACGCGGCCAGAGCGGGCGCGCGGAGCAGAGCGAGAGCGCGGCCGGACGGGAGGCCCACGGAGCGCCGGGCAAGCAGGGCGGGCCGCGGGACGGGGCGCGGCGGCCGCCGCGGCCCGAGGAGGCGCGCCGCCGGCGGGCGGGGCGCGCGCCGAGCAGCGCAGGGGCGCGCAGGCCGCCGCCAGCAGGGCGGGCCGCAGGGCGGCGGCCCCGGGGGGGCGGGGGGGGGAACCCAGACACGCAGGAGCAGGCCCCAACACCGGCACAGGGCGCGGCGGGGGAGGAGAGGGCGAGGGAACCGACGGCGCGCACACACGGGCGAGGCACCCACGGGAGGCAGCCGCGGGGGGGGGGGAGGCAAAACCCAGCCAGGGGCCCGGGGAAACCGGGGGCGCGCCGGGCGCGGCGGGCGGGCGGCCAAGGAACCGCGGAAGGAGCCCGGCGGGGGCCCGGCGCGGCCCGCGGACAGAGCGGGCACGGCGGGAGCCCGGGCAGGGGGCAACCCACCAGCCCCGAAGCCCGCCGCAAGGACGCGGGGGACCGAAGGGCAAAGGCAAGGCAGGGGAGAGCGGAAGCAGGAAGGCGCCAGGGGCGGGCGAGCCGCACACGCCGGCGCCGGCCGGGGGAGGGGAGCCGGAAAGCAAGGCAAGGCGGCGCAAGCGCGCCGAGGGCAGAGCAGCGGGGGGCCCAGGAACGCGGCCAGAGCGGGCCCGCGGAACAGAGCGAGAGAGCGGCCGGACGGGAGGCGCACGGAGCGCGGGGAAGCAGGGGGGCAGCGGGACGGGACGGGCGGCCGCCGCGGCCCCCGAGGAGGGCGCGCGGCCCGGCGGGCGGGGCACGCGCCGAGCAGGCGGGGGGCGCAGGGCGCCGCCAGCAGGGCGGGCCGCAGGGGCGGGGGCCCGGAGGGGGGGCGGGGGGGGCGGGAACCCAGACACGCAGGGAGCAGGCCCCCAACCACCGGCACAGGGCGCGGCGGGGGAGAGGGCGGGGAACCGACGGCGGGCACACACGGGCGAGGCACCCAGGGAGGCAGCCGCGGGCGGGGCGGGGCGGCAAAACCCAGCCAGGGGCCCGGGGAACCGGGGCGCGCCGGGGGCGCGGCGGCCAAGCAACCGCGGAAGGAGCCCGGCGGGGCCGGGCGAGCCCGCCGACAGAACGCGCACGGCGGGAGCCGGGGAGGGGGCAACCCACCAGCCCCGGAGCCCGCCGCAAGGACGCGGGGGACCGAAGGGCAAAGGCAAGCAGGGGAAGAGCGGAAGCCAGGAAGGCGCCAGGGGCGGCGCCCAGCCGCACACAGCCGGCGCCGGCCGGGGAGGGAGCCGAAAAGCAAGGGAAGGCGGGGCAAGGCGCGCCCAGGGCAGAGCAGCCGCGCGACCGGAACGCGGCCAGAGCGGGCGCGGAGCAGAGCCAGAGCGCGGCCGGACGGGAGGCGCACCGAGCGCCCGGCAAGGAGGGCGGGCAAACCCCAAACAAGGAACCACAGACCCCAAACCCCGAACCACAGACCCAAACAGGGGACCCGAACCCAAACCCCAGAGCCGGAAGCGGAACCCCGAGCCCAACCGCAAACCCCAAACCCGGAACAGGGAACGCCAAACCCCGGACCCGAACGCAAAACCCCGAACCCAAGCCCCAAACGCCGAACCCAAACACCGAACCCGGACCGGGAACCCCGAACCCCGAACCCAAACCCCGAACCCGAGCCCGAAACCCAAACCCAAACCCCGACCCGCAAGCCCCGAACCGCAAAGCCGGAAACACGGAGCCCAAACCCCGAAGCCAGAACGCCGAACCCCAAGCCAGAAACCCAACCCCGAACCCCAACCACGAGCCGAACCCCAAACCCAAACCCAAACCGCACACCCCGAAAACCGAACCCCAAACCCGGAACCCAAAACCCGAACCGGGACCCCACCCCACACCCCGAACCCGAACCCCAAACCCGGAACCCGAAGCGCAAACCCCGAACCGGAACCCCAAAGCCCAAACCCCAAGCCCAAACCGCAAACACCAAAACCGAACCCGAAACCCGAAACCCCAACCCCAAACCCAAACGCCAAACGGCGAACCCGAACCCCAAACCCCAAACCCCGAACCGGAACCCCAAACCGCAAAGCCAAAACCGCCACACCCCAAACCGCGAAGCCGAACCCCGAACGGCCAACCCCGAAGGCCGAACCCGAACAGCAAACGCGCGAAACGGCACCGCACACCCCAACCCCAAACCAGGAACCCAAGCCCCGGAACCCCAAACCCCAAACCGCAAAGCGCGACCCCCGAACCACAAAACCGCACAGACGCAACCCCGAAGCGGAACCGCAAACCCGAAGCCCCAAACCCCAAACCCAAAGCCGAAACCCCGAAGCCCGAACCCAAACGGCAACCAGAAACCGAACCCCGCCCAACCCCCAACCCGCAACCCAAACCCCAAACCCAGAACGGGAACCCCAAACCGCCAACCCGCACCCAAAGCCCAAACGCCAAACCCCAAACCCCGAAGCCGGAACCGAAACGGCCAAACCCCGAACCCGAACCCGAAAAGCCCGAACCCCAAACCCCAAAGCCGAACCGCGAACCGAACCAAACCCCAAACCCAAACCGCGAACCCCAAACCCCGAACCGAAGCCCAAAGCCCCAACCCAACCGGGAACCGCAAACCCCAAACCCGAACCCGAACCGCAAACCCCAAACCCCAACGGCGAACCGCGAAACCAAGCGAGAACCCCGAACCGGAGCCCCAAACCCCAAACCCAAGCCCCAAACGCAAACCGCGAGCCCCAAACCCCAAAACCGAACCCGAGCCGCAAACCCCAAACCCCAACGGCAAACCCCGAAGCGAACCGAGAACCAGAACCGGAGCCCCAAACCCAAACCCCGAAGCGGAACCGGGAACCCCGAAGCGCGAACCCCAAACCCCAAACGAGAACCGCGAACCCGGAACCCCAAACCCGGAACGCCAAACCCCAAACCCGAACCCGGAACCCCGAACCCGAACCCGAAGCCAAACCCGAAGAAGGGAGGGGAGGCCCGGAACCCGAACGCGGAACCGGAACCCGAACAAGGGGAGGGGAGGCCGGCCACCCGAACCCGAACCCGAACCCGAACAAGAAACGCGAAAGAAAAAAAACGGGGCGGG
>NW_017207601.1:0-4339 GCF_001704415.2 Capra hircus | reverse complement strand
TTCCGCCTCCTAGCTCGAGAGGAGGGATCCTTTCCCTGCGTGGTCGGGAAAGAATTCCGGCGTTCCGTCGCATCTCAAGAGGAGGCGCTCTCACAGGAAAGGCGAGATGAACTCCAGGGTCGTGCCACCATTCCCAGAGTCCCCAGATGTCTCAGTCCATTCCAGGAAACCTGTTTCCCAGCACTGCCTCGACTTTCAAGCCGAGGATCGACTCACACCACGGTGGCACGTGGACAGCCCTGTGGGAAAGCCTTGTGGGAAAGCCTCGAGGAAAGCCACAGATCCCTTGATCACGCGTAGGGAAAGCGACTGCTGCTTACAGCTCGGGAGGAAAGCGCACGTGCATGCCCCCACTCGAGACGAGGACTGACTCCCCTGGGAGACTCCAGAAGTACCCAAAGATCCATGTCAGCACTGGAGAGGAATCCTCAGGTTCCGGCACTGACTTACACACAAGGTCTTAGGCCCAGCATCGACGGGAGAGGAATCCCGAGAGGCCCCCCGAAACTCGCATGGGGACTGGCCTTTCCTGAGGCCACCAGAGCGGGTCCCTGAGGTCCGCGTCGTAAGTCGAGAGCACCTGCCGCAACTCGAGAAAATCCAGGAGGTTCTCCCCTCCAGGCGAGATGAGGCCATTCCGCTGAGGCGTCTCGAGGCTAATCACACCTAACCTCTGGAACTTCCAAAAGGGTCCTTCACACCCTTGCTGCAACTCAAGAAGTTCCCCGACATACCCGTCTCCACTCGAGAGGAAGCACGAGAGTCCCGCCCACATCCAGAGGAGCCCCGTTTCCGCCTCCTAGCTCGAGAGGGATCCTTTCCCTGCGTGGTCGGGAAAGAATTCCCGCGTTCCAGGTCGCATCTCAAGAGGAGGCGCTCTCCACAGGAAAGGCGAGAGGAACTCCAGGGTCGTGCCACCATTCCCAGAGTCCCCAGATGTCTCAGTCCATTCCAGGGAAACCTGTTTTCCCTGCACTGCCTTGACTTTCAAGCCGAGGATCGACTCACACCACGGTGGCACGTGGGACAGCCCTGTGGGAAAGCCTCGTGGGAAAGCCTCGAGGGAAAGCCACAGATCCCTTTATCCACGCGAAGGGAAATGCGACACTGCTGCTACAGCTCGGGAAGGAAAGCGCACGTGCATGCCCCCACTTGAGACGAGGACTGACTCCCCTGGGAGACTCCAGAAGTACCCAAGATCCATGTCAGCACTGGAGAGGAATCCTCAGGTTCCGGCACTGACTCCACACAAGGTCTTAGGCCCCAGCATCGACGGGAGAGGAATCCGAGAGCCCCCAAGAGGCCCCGAGCAACTCGCATGGGGACTGGCCTTTCCTGAGGCCGCCAGAGCGGGTCCCTGAGGTCCCCGTCGTAAGTCGAGAGCACCTGCCGCAACTCGAGAAATCCAGGAGGTTCTCCCCTCCAGGCGACATGAGGCCCATTTCCGCTGAGGCAACAAGAGGGTAATCACACTTAAACTCTGGAACTTCCAAAGGGTCCTTCACACCCTTGCTGCAACTCAAGAAGTTCCCTGACATACCCGTCTCCACTCAAGAGGAACCCGAGGTCCCGCCCATGTCCAGAGTGGCCCCGGTTCCACCTGCTAGCTCGAGAGGAGGCATCCTTTCCCTGCGTGGTCGGGAAAGAATTCCTAGCGTTCCCGTCTCATCTCAAGAGTAGGCGCTCTCCACAGGAAAGGCGAGAGGAACTCCAGTATCAGGCCCATTCCCAGAGTCCCCAGATGTCTCAGTCCATTCCAGGGAAACCTGTTTTCCCTGCACTGCCTCGACTTTCAAGCCGAGGATGGACTCACACCGCGATGGCACGTTGGACAGCCCTGTGGGAAAGCCTCGTGGGAAAGCCTCCTCGAGGGAAAGCCACAGATCCTTGATCCACGCGTAGGGAAGAGTGACACTGCTGCTACAGCTCGGGAGGAAAGCGCACGTGCATGCCCCACTCGAGACGAGGACTGACTCCATGGGGAGACTCCAGAAGTACCCGAAGATCCATGTCAGCACTGGAGAGGAATCCTCAGGTTCCGGCACAGACTCCACACAAGGTCTTAGGGCCCCGGCATTGACGGGAGAGGAATCCCGAGAGGCCCCCGAGCAACTCGCATGGGGTCTGGCCTTTCCTGAGGCCACCAGATCGGGTCCTGAGGTCCCCGTCGTAAGTCGAGAGCACCTGCCGCAACTCGAGAAAATCCAGGAGGTTCTACCCCTCCAGGCGAGATGAGGCCCATTTCCGCTGAGGCGTCTCGAGGCTAATCACATCTAACATCTGGAACTTCCAAAGGGTCCTTCACACCCTTGCTGCAACTCAAGAAGTTCCCCGACATACCCGTCTCCACTCGAGAGGAAGCACGAGAGTCCCGCCCACATCCAGAGGAGCCCCATTTCCGCCTCCTAGCTCGAGGGGAGGGATCCTTTCCCAGCGTGGTCGGGAAAGAATTCCCGGCGTTCCCGTTGCATCTCAAGAGTAGGCGCTCTCCACAGGAAAGGCGAGAGGAACTCCAGGTCGTACCACCATTCCAGAGTCACCTGGATGTCTCAGTCCATTACAAGGAAATCTGTTTTCCCTGCACTGCGTCGACTTTCAAGCCGAGGATCGACTCACACCTCGGTGGCACGTGGACAGCCCTGTGGGAAAGCCTCGTGGGAAAGCCTCGAGGGAAAGACACAGATCCCTTGATACACGCGAAGGGAAGCACGACACTGCTGCTACAGCTCGGGAGGAAAGCGCACGTGCATGCCCCTCTCGAGACGAGGACTGACTGCCCTGGGGAGACTCCAGAAGTACCCTAAGATCCATGTCTGCACTGGAGAGGAATCCTCAGGTTCCGGCACTGACTCCACACAAGGTCTTAGGCCCCAGCATCGACGGGAGAGGAATCCCGAGAGGCCCCCGAGCAACTCGCATGGGGACTGGCCTTTCCTGAGGCCACCAGAGCGGATCCCTGAGGTCCCCGTCGTAAGTCGAGAGCACCTGCTGCAACTCGAGAAAATCCAGGAGGTTCTCCCTCCAGGAGAGATGAGGCCCATTTCCGTTGAGGCAACTAGGGGGTAATCACACTTTAACTCTGGAACTTCCAAAGGGTCCTTCACACCCTTGCTGCAACTCAAGAAGTTCCCCGACATACCCGTCTCCACTCAAGAGGGGATCCGAGAGTCCGCCATATCCAGAGTGGCCCCGTTTCCGCCTGCTAGCTCGAGAGGAGGGATCCTTTCCCTGCGTGGTGGGGAAAGAATTTCCGGCGTTCCCGTCGCATCTCAAGAGGAGGCGCTCTCCACAGGAAAGGCGAGAGGAACTCGAGGGTCGTGCCACCATTCCCTGAGTCCCCAGATGTCTCAGTCCATTCCAGGGAAAACTGTTTTCCCTTCACTGCCTCGACTTTAAAGTCGAGGATCGACTCACACACCGTGGCACGTGGGAAAGCCCTGTGGGAAAGCCTCGTGGGAAAGCCTCATGGGAAAGTCTAGAGGGAAAGCCACAGATCCCTTGATCCACGAAAAGGTAAGCGTGACACTGCTGCTACAGCTCGGGAAGAAAGCACGTGCATTCCCCCACTCGAGACGAGGACTTACGCCTCTGGGGAGACTCCAGAAGTCCCCGAAGATCCATGTCGGCACTGGAGAGGAATCCTCAGGTTCCGGCACTGACTCCACACAAGGTCTTAGGCCCCGGCACCGACGGGAGAGGAATCCCGAGAGGCCCCGAGCAACTCGCATGGGGACTGGCCTTTCCTGAGGCCACCAGAGCGGGTCCCTGAGGTCCCCGTCGTAAGTCGAGAGCACCTGCCGCAACTCGAGAAAATCCAGGAGGTTCTCCCTCCAGGCGACATGAGGCCCATTTCCGCTGAGGTATCTCGAGGCTAATCACACCTTACCTCTGGAACTTCCAAAGGGTCCTTCACACCCTAGCAGCTCAAGAAGTTCCCCGACATACCGTCTCCACTCGAGAGGAAGCAGGAAAGTCCCGCCCACATCAGAGGAGGCCACGTTTCCGCCTCCTAGCTCGAGAGGTTTGATCCTTTCCCTGCGTGGTGGGAAAGAATTCGCGGCGTTCCCGTCGCATCTCAAAAAGGAGGCGCTCTCCAGAGGAAAGTGAGAGGAACTCCAGGTTCGTGCCACCATTGCCGAGTCCCCCAGATATCTCAGTCCATTCCAGGGAAACCTTTTTCCCTGCATGCCTCGACTTTCAAGCCCTGGATCGACTCACACAGTGGCATGTGGGACAGCCCTGTGGGAAAGCCTCGTGGGAAAGCCTCGTGGGAAAGCCTCGAGGGAAAGCCACAGATCCCTTGATCCACGCGAATGGAAGCGCGACACTGCTGCTACAG
>NW_017207600.1:0-4341 GCF_001704415.2 Capra hircus | reverse complement strand
TCGAGTGGAGACGGGCATGTCGGGGAACTTCTTGAGTTGCAGCAAGGGTGTGAAGGACCCTTTGGAAGTTCCAGAGGTTAGGTGTGATTAGCCTCAAGACGCCTCAGGGGAAATGGGCCCCATCTCGCCTGGAGGATAGAACCTCCTGGATTTTCTCTGGAATTGTGGCAGGTGCTCTCGACTTACGACGGGGACCTCAGGGACCCGCTCTGGTGGCCTCAGGAAAGGCCAGTCCCCATGCGAGTTGCTCGGGGTCCTCTCGGGACTCCTGTCCCGTCGATGCTAGGGCCTAAGAACTTGTGTGGAGTTAGTGCCGGAACCTGAGGATTCCTCTCCAGTGCTGACATGGATCTTGGGGTACTTCTGGAGTCTCCCCAGGGGAGTCAGTACTCGTCTCCAGAGGGGACATGCACGTGACTTTCCTCTCGAGCTGTAGCAGCAGTGTCACGCTTCCCTTCGCGTGGATCAAGGGATCTGTGGCTTTCCCTCGAGGCTTTCCCACGAGGCTTTCCCACAAGGCGTTCCCACAGGGCAGTCCACGTGCCACCGTGGTGTGTGTCGATCCTCGCTTGAAAGTCGAGGCAGTGCAGGGAAAACAGGTTTCCCTGGAATGGACTGAGACATCTGGGGGACTCTGGAATGGTGGCACGACCCTGGAGTTCCTCTCGCCTTTCCTGTGGAGAGCACCTCCTCTTGAGATGCGACGGGGAATGCCGGGAACTCTTTCCCAACCACGCAGGGAATAGTTCCCTGCTCTCGAGCTATCAGGCGGAAACGGGGCTCCTCTTGATGTGGCGGGACTCTCGTGCTTCCTCTCGAGAGGAGACGGGTATGTCGGGGAACTTCTTGAGTTGCAGCAAGGGTGTGAAGGACCCTTTGGAAGTTACAGAGGTTAGGTGTGATTAGCCTGGAGACGCCTCAGCAGAAAATGGGCCTCATCTCGCCTGGAGGGGAGAACCTCCTGGATTTTCTCGAGTTAGGGCAGGTGCTCTCGACTTACGACGGGGATCTCAGGGACCCGCTCTGGGGGCCTCAGGAAAGGCCAGTCCCCATTCGAGTTGCTCGGGGCCTCTCGGGATTCCTCTCCCGTCGATGCCGGGGCCTAAGACCTTGTGTGGAGTCGGTGCCAGAACCTGAGGTTTCCTCTCCAGTGCTGACATGGATCTTGGGGTACTTCTGGAGTCTACCCAGGGGAGTCAGTCCTCGTCTCTGAGTGGGGCATGCACCTGCGCTTTCCTCCCGAGCTGTAGCAGCAGTGTCATGCTCCCGTCGCGTGGATCAAGGGATCAGTGGCTTTCCCTTGAGGCTTCCTCACGAGGCTTTCCCATAAGGTTTTCAGACAAGGCTTTCCCACGAAGCTTTCCCACAGTGCTGTCCCACAGGGCTGTCCAACGTGCCATCGCGGTGTGAGTCGATCCTCGGCTTGAAAGTGGATGCAGTGCAGGGAAAACTGGTTTCCCTGGAATGGACTGAGACATCTGTGGGACTCTGGGAATGGGGCCTGATACTGGAGTTCCTCTCGCCTTTACTGTGGAGAGCGCCTCCTCTTGAGATGAGACGGGAACGCTAGGAATTATTTCAGGAACACGCAGGGAAAGGATCCCTCCTCTCGAGCTAGCAGGCGGAAACGGGGCCACTCTGGATATGGGCGGGATCTTCTTCGGGTTGAGTGGACGGGTATGTCGGGGAACTTCTTGAGTTGCAGCAAGGGTGTGAAGGACCCTTTGGAAGATCCAGACTTTAAGTGTGATTACCCCCTAGTTGCCTCAGCGGAAATGGGCCTCATCTCGCCTGGAGGGAGAACCTCCTGGATTTTCTCGAGTTGAGGCAGGTGCTCTCGACTTACGACGGGGACCTCAGGGACCTGCTCTGGTGGCCTCAGGAAAGACCAGTCCCCATGCGAGTTGCTCGGGGGCCTCTCGGGATTCCTCTCCCGTCGATCCGGGGCCTAAAATCTTGTGTGGAGACGGTCCCGGAACCTGAGCATTCCTCTCCAGTGCTGACATGGATCTTGGGGTTCTTCTGGAGTCTCCCCAGGGGAGTCAGTCCTCGTCTCGTGTGGAGAAATGCACGTGCGCTTTCCTCCCGAGCTTTAGCAGCAATGTCACGCTTCCCTTCGCGTGGATCAAGGGATCAGGGGTTTTCCCTCGAGTCTTTCACACGAGGCTTTCCCAAGAGGCTTTCCCACATGGATGTCCCACGTGCCACCGTGGTGTGAGTCGATCCTCGGCTTGAAAGTCGAGGCAGTGCAGGGAAAACAGGTTTCCCTGGAATGGACTGAGACATCTGGGGGGGACTCTGGGAATGGTGGCACGACCCTGGAGTTCCTCTCGCCTTTCCTGTGGAGAGCGCATCCTCTTGAGATGCGACGGGAATGCCGGGAATTCTTTCCCGACCACGCAGGGGGAAAGGATCCCTCCCCTCGAGCTAGGGGCGGAAACGGGGCTCCTCTGGATGTGGGCGGGATTCTCGTCCTTCCTCTCGAGTGGAGACGAGTATGTCGGGGAACTTCTTGAGTTGCAGCAAGGGTGTGAAGGACCCTTTGGAAGTTCCAGATGTTAGATGTGATTAGCCTCGACGCGCCTCAGCGGAAATGGGCCTCATCTCGCCTGGAGGGAGAACCTCCTGGATTTTCTCGAGTTGCGGCATGTGCTCTCGACTTACGACGGGGACCTCAGGGACCCGCTCTGGTGGCCTCAGGAAAGGGCAGTCCCATGCGAATTGCTCGCGGGCCTCTCGGGATTCCTCTCCCGTCGATGCCGGGGCGAAGACCTTGTGTGGAGTCGGTGCCGGAACCTGAGGATTCCTCTCCAGTGCTGACATGGATCTTGGGGTACTTCTGGTGTTTCCCGAGGGGAATAAGTCTTCGTCTCGAGTGGGACATGCCCGTGCGCTTTCCTCCCGAGCTGTAGCAGCAGTGTCATGCTTCAATTCGAGTGGATCAAGGGTTCTGTGGTTTCCCTCGAGGCTTTCCCAGAAGGCTTTCCCACGAGGCTTTCCTACAGGGCTGTCCCTGGTTGCCGTTGTGTGAGTCGATCCTTGGCTTGAAAGTCGAGGTAGTGCAGGGAATGGATTGAGACAACTGGGGGACTCTGGGAATGGTGGCCAGACTCTAGAGTTCCTCTCAACTTTCCTGTGGAGAGCGCCTCCTCTTGAGATGCGACGGGAACGCCGGGAATTCTTTCCCGACCACGCAGGGAAATGATCCCTCCTCTCGAGCTATGAGACGGAATCGGGGCTCCTCTGGATGGGCGGGGCTCTCGTGCTTCCTCTCGCGTGGAGGCGAGTATGTCGGGGAACTTATTCAGTTGCAGAAAGGGTGTGAAGGACCTTTTGGAAGTTCCAGATGTTAGGTGCAATTAGCCTCTAGACGCCTCAGCGGAAATGCGCCTCATCTCGCCTGGAGGGGAGAACCTCCTGGATTTTCTCGAGTTGCGGCAGGTGCTCTCGACTTCGACGGGCACCTCATGGACCCGCTCTGGTGGCCGCAGGAAAGGCCAGTCCCCATGCGAGTTGCTCGGTGGCCTCTCGGGATTCCTCTCCCGTCGATGCCGTGGCCTAAGACCTTGTGTGGGTCGGTCCTGGAACCTGAGCATTCCTCTCCAGTGCTGACATGGATCTTGGGGTTCTTCGGGAATCTCCCCAGGGGAGTCAGTCCTCATTCGAGTGGGGGCATTGAAGAGCGCTTTCCTCCCGAGCTGTAGCAGCAGTGTCATTCTTCCCGTCGAGTGGATCAAGGGATCAGTGGCTATCTCACGAGGCTTTCCCACAGGGCTGTCCCACGTGCCACCGTGCTGTGAGTCGATCCTCGGCTTGAAAGTTGAGGCAGTGCAGGGAAAACAGGTTTCCCTGGAATTGACTGAGATATCTGGGGTATTCTGGGAATGGGTGGCACGACCCTGGAGTTCCTCTCACCTTTCCTGTTGAGAGCGCCTCCTCCTGAGTTGTGACGGGAAGACCGGGAATTCTTTCCTGACCACGCAGGAAAGGATACCTCCTCTCTAGCTGTGAGGCGGAAACGGGGCTCCTCTGGGTGTGGGCGGGACTCTCGTGCTTCCTCTCGAGTGGAGACGGTATGTCGGGGAACTTCTTGAGTTGCAGCAAGGGTGTGAAGAACCCTTTGGAAGTTCCAGAGGTTTAGGTGTGATTAGCCTGGAGACGCCTCAGCGGAAATGGGCCTCATCTTGCCTGGAGGGAGAACCTCCTGGATTTTTTCGAGTTAGGACAGGTGATCTTGACTTAAGACGAGGACCTGAGGGACCCGCTCTGGTGGCCTCAGGAAAGGCCATTCCCCATGCGAGTTGCTCGGGGGCCTCTCGGGATTCCTCTCCCGTCGATGCC
>NW_017207599.1:0-4341 GCF_001704415.2 Capra hircus | reverse complement strand
GACATCTGGGGGACTCTGGAATGTGGCACGACCCTGGAGTTCCTCTCGCCTTTCCTGGGGAGAGCGCCTCCACTTGAGATGCGACGGAACGCCGGGAATTCTTTCCCGACCACGCAGGGAAAGGATCCTCCTCTCGAGCTAGAGGCGGAAACGGGCTCCTCTGGATGTGGGGGGACTTCTCATGGCTTCCTCTCGAGTGGAGTCGGTATGTCGGGGAACTACTTGAGTTGAGCAAGGGTGTGAAGGACCCTTTGGAGTTCCAGAGTTTAGGTGTGATTAGCTTCGAGACGCCTCAGAGGAAATGGGCCTCATGTCGCCTGGACGGGAAAACCTCCTGGATTATCTCGAGTTGCGGCAGGTGCTCTCGACTTACGACGGCGACGCTCAGGGACCGCTCTGGTGGCCTCAGGAAAGGCCAGTCCCCTTGCGAATTGCTCGGGGCCTCTCGGGGCCTCTTGGGTTTCCTCTCCCGTCGATGCTGGGGCCTAAAAACCTTGTGTGGAGTCAGTGCCGGAACCTGAGGATTTCCTTCTCAGTGCTGACATGGATCTTGGGGTACTTCTGGAGTCTCCCAGGGGAGTCAGTCCTCGTCTCGAGAGGGGGCATGCACGTGCGCTTTCCTCCGAGCTGTAGCAGCAGTGTCACGCTTCCCTTCGCGTGGATCAAGGGATCAGGGGCTTTCCCTCGAGGCTTTTCCCATGAGGCTTTCCCACGAGGCTTTCCCACAGGGCTGTCCCACGTGCCACTGTGTGTGAGTCGATCCTCGCTTGAAAGTCGAGGCCAGTGCAGGGAAAACAGGTTTCCCTGGAATGGACTGACACATCTGGGGGACTCTGGAATGTGGCTCGACCGTGGAGTTCGTCTCGCCTTTCCTGTGGAGAGCGCCTCCACTTGAGATGCGACGGGAACGCCGGAAATTCTTTCCCGACCCTGCAGGGAAAGGATCCCTCCTCTCGAGCTAGCAGGCGGAAACGGGCTCCTCTGGATGTGGTCGGGACTCTCGTGCTTCCTCTCGAGTGGAGTCGGGTATGTCGGGAACTTCTTTGAGTTGCAGCAAGAGTGTGAAGGACCCTTTGGAAGTTCCAGAGTTTAGGTGTGATAGACTCGAGACGCCTCAGCAGAAATGGGTCTCATCTCGCCTGGAGGGGAGAACCTCCTGGATTTTATCCAGTTGCCGCAGGTCCTCTCGACTTACGATGGGGACCTCAGGGACCCCCTCTGGTGGCCTCAGGAAAGGCCAGTCCCCATGCGAGTTGCTCGGGTGCCTCTCGGGGCCTCTCGGTTTTCCTCTCCCGTCGATGCTGGGCCTAAGACCTTTTGTGGAGTCGGTGCCGGAACCTGAGGTTTCCTCTCCAGTGCTGACATGGATCTTGGGGTACTTCTGGAGTCTCCCCAGGGGAGTCAGTCCTCGTCTCGAGAGGGCATGCACGTACGCTTTCCTCCCGAGCTTAGCAGTACTGTCACGCTTCCCTTCGCGTGGATCAAGGGATCTGTGGCTTTCCCTCGAGGCTTTCCCACGAGTCTTTCCCACAGGCTGTCCCACATGCCACCGTGGTGTGAGTCGATCCTCGCTTGAACGTCCAGGCAGTGCAGGGAAAACAGGTTTCCTAGGAATGGACTGATACATCTGGGGGACTCTGGGAATGGTGGCACGACCCTTGATTCCCTCTCGCCTTTCATGTGGAGAGCGCCTCCTCTTGAGATGCGACGGAACGCCGGGATTCGTTCCGACCACGCAGGGGAAGTATCACTCCACTCGATCTAGGAGGCCGAAACGGGGCTCCTTTGGATGTGTGCCGAACTCTCGTGCTTCCACTCAATAGGAGACGGGTATGTCGGGGAACTTCTTGAGTTGCAGAAAGGTGTGAAGGACCCTTTGGAAGTTCCAGAGTTTAGGTGTGATTTGCCTCGAAAACGCCTCAGCGGAAACGGGCCTCATCTCGCCTGGAGGGAGAACCTCCTGGATTTTCTCCAGTGTCGGCAGGTGCTCTCGACTTACGACGGGGACCACACGGACCCGCTCTGCTGGCCTCAGGAAAAGGCCACTCCCATGCGAGTTGCTCGGGGTCCTCTAGGGATTCCTCTCCCGTCGATGCCGGGGGGCCTAAGACCTTGTGTGGAGTCGGTGCCGAACCTGAGGATTCCTCTCCATTGCTGACATGGATCTTGGGGTACTTCTGGAGTCTCCCAAGGGGAGTCAGTCCTCGTCTCGAGTGGGGGCATGCATGAGCGCTTTTGTCCGAGCTGTAGCAGCAATGTCACACTTCTATTCGCGTGGATCAAGGGATCTGTGGCTTTCCCTCGAGGGCTTTCCCACGAGGATTTCCCAAATGGCTGTCCCACGTGCCACATGGTGTGAGTCGATCCTGGGCTTGAAAGTCGAGGAATTGCAGGGAGAACAGGTTTCCCTGGAATGGACTGAGACATGTGGGGGTCTCTGGGAATGTGGCACGACCCTGGAGTTCCTCTCGCCTTTCCTGTGGAGAGCGCCTCTTCTTGACATGCTATGGGAACCCGGGAATTCTTTCCCGACCACGCAGGGAAAGGATCCCTCCCTCTCGAGCTAGGAGGCGACACTGGGCTCCTCTGGATGTGGGCGGACTGTCGTGCTTCCTCTCGAATGGAGACGGGTATGTCGGGGAACTACTTGAGTTGCAGTAAGGGTGTGAAGGACCCTTTGGAAGTTTCAGAGGTTAGGTGTGATTAGCCTCGAGACACATCAGCGGAAATGGGCCTCATCTCGCCTGGAGGGGAAACCTCCTGGATTTTCTCGAGTGTCGGCAGGTGCTCTCGACCTAGGAAGGGGACCATAGGGACCGCTCTGCTGGCCTCAGGAAAGGCCAGTCCCCATGCGAGTTGCTCGGGGCCTCTAGGGATTCCTCTCCCGTCGATGCCGGGGCCTAAGACCTTGTGTGGAGTAGGTGCCGGAACCAGAGGATTCCTCTCCAGTGCTGACATGGATCTTGGGGTACTTCTGGAGTCTCCCCAGGGGAGTCAGTCCTCGTCTCGAATGGGGGCATGCACGTGGGCTTTCCTCCCGAGCTGTAGCAGCACTGTCACGCTTCCCTTCGCGTGGATCAAGGGATCTGTGGCTTTCCCTCGAGGCTTTCCACGAGGCTTTCCCACGAGGCTTTCCCACAGGGCCGTCCCACGTGCCACCGTGGTGTGAGTCGATCCTCGGCTTGAAAGTCGAGGCAGTGCAGGGAAAACAGGTTTCCCTAGAATGGACTGAGACATCTGGGGGACTCTGGGAATGGTTGCACGACCCTGGAGTTCCTTTCGCCTTTCCTGTGGAGAGCGCCTCCACTTGAGATGCGACGGGAACGTCGGGAATTCTTTCCCGACCACGCAGGGAATGGATCCCTCCTCTCGAGCTAGCAGGCCGAAACGGGGCTCCTCTGGATGTGGGCGGGACTCTCGTGCTTCCTCTCGAGTGGAGACGGGTATGTCGGGCAACTTCTTGAGTTGCAGTAAGGGTGTGAAGGACCCTTTGGAAGTTCCAGAGGTTAGGTGTGATTTGCCTCGAAACGCCTCAGCGGAAACGGGCTTCTTGTCGCCTGGAGGGGAGAACCTCCTGGATGTTCTCGAGTTGCGGCAGGTGCTCTCGACTTACGACGGGGACCTCAGGGACCCGCTCTGGTGGCCTCAGGAAAGGCCAGTCCCCTTGAAAGTTGCTCGGGGGCCTCTCGGGATTCCTCTCCCGTCGATGCCGGGCCTCAGACCTTGTGTGGAGTCGGTGCCGGAACCTGAGGATTCCTCTCCAGTGCTGACATGGATCTTGGGGTACTTCTGGAGTCTCCCGCGGGGAGTCCGTCCTCGTCCGAGTGGGGGCATGCACGTGCGCTTTCCTCCCGAGCTGTAGCAGCAGTGTCACGCTTCATTTTCGCGTGGATCAAGGGATCTGTGGCTTTCCCTCGAGGCTTTCCCATGAGGCTTTCCCACGAATCTTTCCCACAGGGCTCTCCCACGAGCCACCGTGGTGTGAGTCGATCCTCGGTTTGAAAGTCGAGGCAGTGCAGGGAAAACAGGTTTCCCTGGAATGGACTGAGACATCTGGGGGACTCTGGGAATGTGCACGACCATGGAGTTCCTCTCGCCTTTCCTGTGGAGAGCGCTCCACTTGAGATGCGACGGGAACGCCGGGAATTCTTTCCCGACCACACACAGGGAAAGGATCCCTCCCTCGAGCTAGGAGGCGGAAACGGGGCTCCTCTGGATGTGGGCGGAACTCTCGTGCTTCCTCTCGAGTCGAGACGGGTTTGTCGGGGAACTTCTTGAGTTGCAGCAAGGGCGTGAAGGACCCTTTGGAAGTTCCAGAGGTTAGGTGTGATTAGCCTCGAA
>NW_017207598.1:0-4342 GCF_001704415.2 Capra hircus | reverse complement strand
GTCCCTGAGGTCCCCGTCATAAGTCAAGAGCACCTGCCGCAACTCGAGAAAATCCAGGAGGTTATCCCTCCAGGAGAGATGAGGCCCATTTCCGCTGAGGCGTCTCGAGGCTAATCAAAACTACCCTCTGGAACTTCCAAAGGGTCCTGACACCCTAGGTGAAAGTCAAGAAGTTCCCCGACATAACCCGTGTCCACTCGAGAGGAAGCGTGAGAGTCCGCCCACATCCAAGGAGCCCCCGTTTCCGCCTCCTAGCTCGAGAGGAGGGATCCTCTCCCTGCGTAGTCGGGAAAGAATTCCCGGCATTCCCGTCGCATCTCAAGAGCAGGCGTTCTCTACAGGGAAGGCGAGAGGAACTCCAGGGTCGTGCCACCATTCCCAGAGTCCCCCAGATGTCTCGGTCCATTCCAGGGAAACCTGTTTTCGCTGCACTGCCTCCACTTTCAAGCGAGGATCGACTCACACCACGGTGGCACGTGGGACAGCCCTGTGGGAAAGCCTCGTGGGCGAAAGCCTCGTGGGAAAACCTCGAGGGAAAGCCCCTGATTCCTTGATCCACGTGAAGGGAAGATTGCCACTGCTGCTACAGCTCGGAGGAAAGACGCACGTGCATGCCCCACTCGAGACCGAAGACTGACTCCCCTGGGGAAACTCCAGAAGTACCACAAGATCCATGTCAGCACTGGAGAGGAATCCTCAGGTTCCGGCACCGACTCCACACAAGGTCTTAGGCCCAGCATCGAGGGGAGAGGAATCCCCGAGAGGCCCCCGAGTAACTCGCATGGGGACTGGCCTTTCCTGAGGCCACCAGAGCGGTTCCCTGAGGTCCCCTTCGTAAGTCGAGAGCACCAGCCTCAACTTGGGAAAATCCAGGAGGTTCTCCCCTCCAGGCGAGATGAGGCCCATTTCCGCTGAGGCGTCTCGAGGCTAATCACACCTAACCTCTGGAACTTCCAAAGGGACCTTCACACCCTTGCTGCAACTCAAGAAGTTCCCCGACATACCCGTCTCCACTCGAGAGGAAGCACGAGAGTCCCGCCCATATCCAGAGGAGCCCCGTTTTCGCTTCCTAGCTTGAGAGGAGGGGATCCTTTCACTGTGTGGTCGCTAAAGAATTCCCGGCATTCCCGTCGCATCTCAAGAGGAGGAACTCTCCACAGGAAAGGTGAGAGGAACTCGAGGGTCATGCCACCATTCCAGAGCCCCCAGATGTCTCAGTCCATTCCAGGGAAACCTGTTTTCCCTGCACTGCCTCGACGTTCAAGCCGAGGATCGACTCACACCACGGTGGCACGTGGGACAGCCCTGTGGGAAAGCCTCGTGGAAAGTCTCGTGGGAAAGCCTCGAGGGAAAGCCACAGATCCTTGATCCACGCGAAGGAAGCGTGACACTGCTGCTACAGCTCGGGAGGAAATCGCACGTGCATGCCCCCACTCGAGACGAGGACTGACTCCCCTGGGGAGACTCCAGAAGTACCCCAAGATCCATGTCAGCACTGGAGAGAGGAATGCTCAGGTTCCAACACCTACTCCACACAAGATCTTAGGACCGGGCATCGACGGGGAGAGGAATCTTGATAGGCCCCCGAGCAACTCGCATGGGGACTGGCCTTTCCTGAGGCCACCAGATCGGGTCCCTGAGGTCCCGTCGTAAGTCGAGAGCACCTGCCACAACTCGAGAAAATCCTGGAAGTTCTCCCCTCCAGGCGAGATGAGGCCCATTTCCCCTGAGGCGACTCTAGGCTAATCACACCTAAACTCTGGAACTTCCAAAGAGTCCTTCACACCCTTGCTGCATCTCAAGAAGATCCCCAACATACCCGTCTCCACTCGAGAGGAAGCACGAGAGTCCCGCCCACATCCAGAGTAGCTCCGTTTCCGCCGCGTAGATCGAGAGGAGGGATCCTTTCCCTGCGTAGTCGGGAAAGAATTCCCGGCGTTCCCGTCGCATCTCAAGAGGAGGCGCTCTCCACAGGAAAGGCGAGAGGAACTCCAGGGTCGTGCCACCATTCCAGAGTCCCCCAGATGTCTCAGTCCATTCCAGGGAAAACTGTTTTAACTGCATTGCCTCGACTTTCAAGCTGAGGATCGATTCACACCACGGTTGCTCGTGGGACAGCAATGTGGGACACCTCGTGGGAAAGCCTCGTGGCAAAGACTCGATGGAAAGCCACTGATCCCTTGATCCACGAGAAGGGAAGATTGCCACTGCTGCTACAGCTCGGGAGGAAAGCGCACGTGCATGGCCCGACTCGAGATGAGGACTGACTCGCCAGGGAGACTCCAGAAGTACCCCAAGATCCATGTCAGCACTGGAGAGGAATCCTCAGGTTTCGGACTGACACCACACAAGTTCTTAGGCACCAGCATCGACGGGAGAGGAATCCCGAGAGGCCCCCGAGCAACTCGCATGGGGACTGGCCTTTCCTGATGCCACCAGAACGGTCCCTGAGGTCCCCGTCGTAAGTCAAGAGCACCTGCCGCAACTCGAGAAAATCCAGGAGGTTATCCCCTCCAGGAGAGATGAGGCCCATTTCCGCTGAGGCATCTCGAGGCTAATCAAAACTACCCTCTGGAACTTCCAAAGGGTCCTGACACCCTAGGTGAAAGTCAAGAAGTTCCCGACATACCCGTGTCCACTCGAGAAAAGCGTGAGAGTCCCGCCACATCCAGAGGAGCCCCGTTTCCGCCTCCTAGCTCGAGAGGAGGGATCCTCCCCTGCGTAGTCGGGAAAGAATTTCCCGGCATTCCCGTCGCATCTCAAGAGCAGGCGTTCTCTACAGGGAAGGCGCAGAGGAACTCCAGGTCGTGCCACCATTCCCAGAGTCCCCAGATGTCTCGGTCCATTCCAGGGAAACCTGTTTTCGCTGCACTGCCTCCACTTTCAAGCCGAGGATCGACTCACACCACGGTGGCACGTGGGACAGCCCTGTGGGAAAGCCTCGTGGGGAAAGCCTCGTGGGAAAACCTCGAGGGAAAGCCCCTGATTCCTTGATCACGTGAAGGGAAGAATTGCCACTGCTGCTACAGCTCGGGAGGAAAGCGCACGTGCATGCCCCCACTCGAGACGAAGACTGACTCCCCTGGGGAAACTCCAGAAGTACACAAGATCCATGTCAGCACTGGAGAGGAATCCTCAGGTTCCGGCACCGACTCCACACAAGGTCTTAGGCCCCAGCATCGAGGGGAGAGGAATCCCGAGAGGCCCCGAGTAACTCGCATGGGACTGGCCTTTCCTGAGGCCACCAGAGCGTTCCCTGAGGTCCCCTTCGTAAGTCGAGAGCACCTGCCTCAACTTGGGAAAATCCAGGAGGTTCTCCCCTCCAGGCGAGATGAGGCCCATTTCCGCTGAGGCGTCTCGAGGCTAATCACACCTAACCTCTGGAACTTCCAAAGGGACCTTCACACCCTTGCTGCAACTCAAGAAGTTCCCCGACATACCCGTCTCCACTCGAGAGGAAGCACGAGAGTCCCGCCCATATCCAGAGGAGCCCCGTTTCCGCTTCCTAGCTTGAGAGGAGGGATCCTTTCACTGTGTGGTCGCTAAAGAATTCCCGGCATTTCCGTCGCATCTCAAGAGGAGGAACTCTCCACAGGAAAGGTGAGAGGAACTCGAGGGTCATGCCACCATTCCCAGAGGCCCCCAGATGTCTCAGTCCATTCCAGGGAAACCTGTTTTCCCCTGCACTGCCTCGACGTTCAAGCGAGGATCGACTCACACCACGGTGGCACGTGGGACAGCCCTGTGGGAAAGCCTCGTGGGAAAGACTCGTGGGAAAGCTCGAGGGAAAGGCACAGATCCCTTGATCCACGCGAAGGGAAGCGTGACACTGCTGCTACAGCTCGGGAGGAAATCGCACGTGCATGCCCCCACTCGAGACGAGGACTGACTCCCCTGGGAGACTCCAGAAGTACCCCAAGATCCATGTCAGCACTGGAGAGGAATGCTCAGGTTCCAACACCTACTCCACACAAGATCTTAGGCCCGGCATCGACGGAGAGGAATCTTGATAGGCCCCGAGCAACTCGCATGGGGACTGGCCTTTCCTGAGGCCACCAGAGCGGTTCCCTGAGGTCCCCTTCGTAAGTCGAGAGCACCTGCCTCAACTTGGGAAAATCCAGGAGGTTCTCCCCTCCAGGCGAGATGAGGCCCATTTCCGCTGAGGCGTATCGAGGCTAATCACACCTAACCTCTGGAACTTCCAAAGGGACCTTCACACCCTTGCTGCAACTCAAGAAGTTCCCCGACATACACGTCTCCACTGGAGAGGAAGCACGAGAGTCCCGCCCATATCCAGAGGAGCCCCGTTTTCCCTTCCTAGCTTGAGAGAGGGATCCTTTCA
>NW_017207597.1:0-4342 GCF_001704415.2 Capra hircus | reverse complement strand
TCTGGGGGACTCTGGGAATGGTGGCAGGACCCTGGAGTTCCTCTCCCTTTCCTGTGGAGAGCGCCTCCTCTTGAGATGGGACGGGAACGCGGGAATTCTTTCCAGAGCACGCAGGGAAAGGATCCTCCTCTCGAGCTAGCAGGCGGAAACGGGGCCACTCTGGATATGGACGGGACTCTCCGATTCCTCTAGAGTGGAGACGGGTATGTCGGGGAACTTCTTGAGTTGCAGCAAGGGTGTGAAGGACCCTTTGGAAGTTCCAGAGTTTAAGTGTGATTACCCCCTAGTTGCCTCAGCGGAAATGGGCCTCATCTCACCTGGAGGGGAGAACCTCCTGGATTTTCTGGAGTTGCGGCAGGTGCTCTCGACTTACGATGGGGACCTCAGGGGCCTGCTCTGGTGGCCTCAGGAAAGGCCAGTCCCCATGCGAGTTGCTCTGGGCCCTCTCGGGATTCCTCTCCCGTCGATGCAGGGTCCTAAGTCCTTGGTTGGAGTCGGTGCCGGAACCTGAGGATTCCTCTCCACTTCTGACATGGATCTTGGGGTACTTCTGGAGTCCCCCCAGGGGTGTCAGTACTCGTCTCGAGTGGGGCCATGCACGTACGCTTTCCTCCGCAGCTGTAGCAGCAGTGTCGCTTCCTTCGCATGGATCAAGGGATCTGTGGCTTTCCCTCGAGGCTTTCCCACGAGGCTTTCCCACAGGGCTGTACCACGTGCCACTGTGGTGTGAGTCGATCCTCGACTTGAAAGTCGAGGCAGTGCAGGGAATACAGGTTTCCCTGGAATGGACTGAGACTTCTGGGGGACTCTGGGAATGTGGCACGACCCTGGAGTTCCTCTCGCCTTTCCTCTGGAGAGCGCCTCCTCTTGAGATTCGTCGGAATGCTGCGAATTCTTTCCCGACCGCGCAGGGAAAGGATCAAACCTCTCGAGCTAAAAGGTGGAATCGGGGCTCCTCTGGATGTGGGCGGGACTCTCGTGCTTCCTCTCGAGTGGAGACGGGTATGTCGGGGAACTTCTTGAGTTGCAGCAAGGGTGTGAAGGACCCTTTGGAAGTTCCAGATGTTAGATGTGATTAGCCTCGAGACGCCTCTGCGGAAATGGGCCTCATCTCGCCTGGAGGGGAGAAACTCCTGGATTTTCTCGAGTTGCGGTAGGTGCTCTCAACTTACGACGGGGGACCTCAGGGAACCCGCTCTGGTGGCCTCAGGAAAGGCCAGTCCCCCATGCGAGTTGATCGGGGCCTCTAGGGATTCATCTCCCGTCGATGCTGGTGCCTAAGACCTTGTGTGGAGTCAGTGCCGGAACCTGAGGATTCCTCTCCAGTGCTGACATGGATCTTGGGGTACTTCTGGAGTCTCCCCAGGGGAGTCAGTCCTCGTCTCGAGTGGGGGCATGCACGTGCGCTTTCCTCCGAGCTTTAGCAGCAGTGTCGCGGTTCCATTCGCGTGGATCAAGGGATCTGTGGCTTTCCCTCGAGGCTTTCCCAGATGCTTTCCCACGAGGCTTTCCCAGGAGGCTTTCCCACAGGGCTGTCCACGTGCCACCGTGGTGTGAGTCGATCCTCGGCTTGAAAGTCAAGGCAGTGCAGGGAAAACAGGTTTCCCTGGAATGGACGGAGACATCTGGTGGACTCTGGGAATGGTGGCACGACCCTGGAGTTCCTCTCGCCTTTCCTGTGGAGAGCGCCTGCTCTTGAGATGCGACGGGGAACGCCTGGAATTCTTTCCGAGCACGCAGGGAAAGGATCCCTCCTATCGAGCTAGGAGATGGAAACGGGGCTCCTCTGTATGTGGGCGGACTCTTGTGCTTCCTCTCGAGTTGAGACGGGTATGTCGGGGAACTTCTTGAGTTGCAGCAAGGGTGTGAAGGACCCTTTGTAAGTTCCAGAGTTTAGGTGTGATTAGCCTCGAGACGCCTCGCGGAAATTGGCCTCATCTCGCCTGGAGGGGAGAACCTCCTGGATGTTCTCGAGTTGCGGCAGGTGCTCTCGACTTACGACGGGGACCTCAGGGACCCGCTCTGGTGGCCTCAGGAAAGGCCAGTCCTCATGCGAGTTGCTCGGGGCGCCTGTCGGGATTCCCCTCCCGTCGATGCTGGGGCCTAAGACCTTGTGTGGGGTCATTGCCGGAACCTGAGGATTCCTCTCCAGTGCTGACATGAATCTTGGGATATTTCTGGAGTCTCCCCAGGGGAGTCAGTCCTCGTCTCGAGTGGGGTCATGCACGTTCGCTTTCCTCCCGAGCTGTAGCAGCAGTGTCGCGCTTCCCTTCGCATGGATCAAGGGATCTGTGGCTTTCCCTCGGGGCTTTCCAACGGAGGCTTTCCCACGAGGTTCCCACGAGGCTTTCCACAGGGCTGTCCCTCGTGTCACCGTGGTGTGAGTCGATCCTCGGCTTGAAAGTCGAGGCAGTGCAGGGAAAAGAGGTTTCCCTGGAATGGACGGAGACATCTGGTGGACTCTGGGAATGGTGGCAAGACCCTGGAGTTCGTCTCACCTTTCCTCTGGAGAGCGCCTCCTCTTAGGATGCCACGGAAACGCGGGAATTCTTTCCCGACCACGCAGGGAAAGGATCCCTCCTCTCGAGGTAGGAGGCGGAAAGGGGGCTACTGTCGATGTGTGTGGGACTTCGTGTTCCTCTCGAGTGGAGACAGGTATGTCGGGGAACTTCTTGAGTTGCAGCAAGGGTGTGAAGGACCCTTTGGAAATTCCAGAGGTTAGGTGTGATTAGCCTCGAGACACCTCAGCGGAAATGGGCCTCATCTCGCCTGGAGGGGAGAACGTCCTGAATGTTCTCGAGTTGCAGCAGGTGCTCTCGACTTACGACGGGGACCTCAGGGACCCGCTCTGGTGGCCTCAGGAAGGCCAGTCCCTATGCGAGTTGCCAGGGGACCTCTCGGGATTCCTCTCCCGTCGAAGCTGGGGCCTAAGATATTGTGTGGAGTGGGTGCCGGTACCTGAGGATTCCTTTCCAGTGCTTACGTGGATCTTGGGGGTACTTCTGGAGTCTCCCCATTGGAGTCAGTCCTCGACTCGAGTGGGGCATGCACGTGCGCTTTCCTCTCGAGCTGTAGCAGCAGTGTCGCGCTTCCATTCGCGTGGATCAAGGGATCTGTGGCTTTCCCTCGAGGCTTTCCCACGAGGCTTTCCCACGAGGCTTTCCCACGAGCTTTCCCACAGGCGGTCCCACATGCCACCGTGGTGTGAGTCGATCCTCGGCTTGAAAGTCGACGCAGTGCAGGGAAACAGGTTTCCCTGGAATGGACGGAGACATCTGGGGACTCTGGGAATGGTGGCAGGAACCTGGAGTTCCTCTCCCTTTCCTGTGGAGAGTGCCTCCTCTTGAGATGGGACGGGAACGCCGGGAATTCTTTCCAGAGCACGCAGGAAAGGATCCCTCTCTCGAGCTAGGAGGCGGAAACGGGGCTCCTCTGGATGTGGGCGGGACTCTCGTGCTTCCTCTCGAGTGGAGACGGGTATGTCGGGGAACTTCTTGAGTTGCAGCAAGGGTGTGAAGGACCCTTTGGAAGTTCCAGAGGTTAGGTGTGATTAGCCTCGAGACGCCTCAGCGAAATGGGCCTCATCTCGCCTGGAGGGGAGAACCTCCTGGATTTTCTCGAGTTTCAGGTGCTCTCGACTTACGACGGGGACCTCAGGGACCGCTCTGGTGGCCTCAGGAAAGGCCAGTCCCCATGCGAGTTGCTCGGGGCCTCTCGGGATTCCTCTCCCGTCTATGCCAGGGCCTAAGACCTTGTGTGGAGTCGGTGCCGGAACCTGAGGATTCCTCTCCAGTGCTGACATGGATCTTGGGGTACTTCTGGAGTCTCCCCAGGGGAGTCAGTCCTCGTCTCGAGTGGGGCATGCACGTGCGCTTTCCTCCGAGCTGTAGCAGCAGTGTCACGCCTTCCTTCGCGTGGATCAAGGATCTGTGGCTTTCCTCGAGCTTTCCCACGAGGCTTTCCCACGAGGCTTTCCCACAGGGCTGTCCCACGTGTCACCGTGGTGTGAGTCGATCCTCGGCTTGAAAAGTCGAGGCAGTGCAGGGAAAACAGGTTTCCCTGGAATGGACTGAGACATCTGGGGGACTCTGGGAATGGTGGCACGACCCTGGAGTTCCTCTCGCCTTTCCTGTGGAGAGCGCCTCCTCTTGAGATGCGACGGAACGCCGGGAATTTTTTCCGAACCTGCAGGGAAAGGATCCTTCCTCTCGAGCTAGGAGGCAGAAACGGGGCTCCTCTGGATGTGGCGGTCTCTCGGCTTCCTCTCGGGTGGAGACTGGTATGTCTGGGAATCTTCTTGAGTTGCAGCAAGGGTGTGAAGGACCCTCTGGAAGTTCCAGAG
>NW_017207596.1:0-4342 GCF_001704415.2 Capra hircus | reverse complement strand
CCTGAGATTCCTCTCCAGTGCTGACATGGATCTTGGGGTACTTCTGGAGTCTCCCAGGGAGTCAGTCCTCGTCTCGAGTGGGGGGCATGCACGTGCGCGCTCCGCGAGCTGTAGCAGGAGTGTCACGCTTCCTTCTTGTGGATCAAGGGTTCAGGGTTTACCTCGAGGCTTTCCCATGAGGCTTTCCCGCGAGGCTTTCCCACAGGGCTGTCCCACGTGCCACCGTTGTATGAGTCGATCCTCGGCTTGAAAGTCGAGGCAGTGCAGGGAAAACTGGTTTCCCTGGCTTGGACTGAGCATCTGGGGGACTCTGGGAATGGTGGCACGACCCTGGAGTTCCTCTCGCCTTTCCTGTGGAGAGCGCTCCTCCTTGAGATGCGACGGGAACGCCAGGAATACTTACCCGACCACGTATGAAAGGATCCCTCCTCTGGAACTATGAGGCGGAAACGGGGCCTCCTCTGGATGTGGGCGGGACTCTCGTGCTTCCTCTCGAGGGGAAACGGGTATGTCGAGGAACTTCTTGAGTTGCAGCAAGGGTGTGAAAGACGCTTTGGAAGTTCCAGAGGTTAGGTGTGATTAGTCTCGAGACGCCTCAGCACAAATGGGCCTCATGTCGCCTGAAGGGGAGAACCTCCTGAATTTTCTCGAGTTTGGGCAGGTGCTGTGGACTTAAGACGGGGTCCTCAGGGACCCGCTCTGGTGGCCTCAGGAAAGGCCAGTCACCATGCGAGTTGCTCGGGGCCTCTCGGGATTCCTCTCCGTCGATGCCGGCGCCTTATACCTTGTGTGGAGTCGGTGCCGGAACCTGAGAAAACCTCTCCAGTGCTTACATGGACCTTGGGGTACTTCTGGAGTCTCCCAGGTGAGTCAGTCCTCGTCTCTAGTGGATGCATGCACGTGCAATTTCCTCCAGAGCTGTAGCATCAGTGTCACGCTTCCCTTCGTGTGGATCCAGGAATCTGTGGCTTTCCGTGGAGGCTTTCTCACGAGGCTTTGCCACGAGGCTTTCCCACGACGTTTACCCACTGGGCTGTCTCACATGCCACCGTGTTGTGAGTCGTTCCTTGGCTTGAAAGTCGAGGCAGTGCTGGGAAACTGGTTTCCCTGTTATGGACTGAGCATCTGGGGCACTCTGGGAATGGTGGCACGACCCTGGAGTTCCTCTCGCCTTTCCTGTGGAGAGCGCCTCCTCTTGAGATGCCGACGGAACGCGGGAATTCTTTCCCGGACCACGCAGGGAAAGGATCCCTCTCTCGAGCTAGGAGGCAGAAACGGGTCTCCTCTGGATGTGGGCGGGACTCTCCGTGCTTCCTTTCGAGTGGAGCCGGGTAAGTCGGGGAACTTCTTGAGTTGCAGTCAAGGGTGTGAAGGACCCTTTGGAAGTTCCAGAGGTTAGCTGTGATTAGCCTCGAGAAGCCTCAGCGGAAATGGTCCTCATCTTGCCTGGAGGGGAGAACCTCCTGGATTTTCTCGAGTTGCGGCAGGTGCTCTCGACTTACGACGGGGACCTCAGGGACCCGCTCTGGTGGCCTCAGGAAAGGCCAGTTACCATGCGAGTTGCTCGGGGGCCTCTCGGGATTCCTCTCCCCTCGATGCCGGGGCCTAAGACCTTGAGTGGAGTCGGTGCCGAAACCTGTGGATTCCTCTCCAGTGCTGACATGGATCTTGGGGTACTTCTGGAGTCTCCCCAGGAGAGTCAGTCCTCGTCTCGAGTGGGGGCATGCACGTGCTCTTTCCTCCCGAGCTGTAGCAGCAGTGTCACGCTTCCCTTTGCGTGGATCAAGGCATCAGGGGCTTTCCCTCGACGCTTTCCCACGAGGCTTTCCCAGGAGGCTTTCCCACAGGACTGTCCCACGTGCCACCGTGGTGTGAGTCGATCCTCGGCTTGAAAGTCGAGGCAGTCCAGGGAAAACAGGTTTCCCTGGAATGGACTGAGAAATCTGGGGGACTCTGCGAATGTGGCACGACCCTGGAGTTCCTCTCGCCTTTCCTGTGGACAGCGCCTCCTCTTGACTTGCGACGGGAATGCCGGGAATTCTTTCCGGAACACGCCGGGAAAGGATCCCTCCTCTCGAGCTAGGAGGCGGAAACGGGGCTCCTCTGGATGTGGGCGGGACTCTCGTGCTTCCTCTCGAGTGGAGACGGGTATGTCGGGGAACTTCTTGAGTTGCAGCAAGGGTGTGAAGGACCCTTTGGAAGTTCCAGGGGTTAGCTGTGATTAGCCTCCAGACGCCTCATCGGAAATGGGCCTCATCTCGCCTGGAGGGTAAACCTCCTGAATTTTCTCGAGTTGCGGCAGGTTCTCTCGACTTACTACGGGGACCTCAGGGACCCGCTCTGGTGGCCTCAGGAAAGGCCAGTCCCCATGCGAGTTGCTCGGGGCCTCTCGGGATTCCTCTCCCGTCGATGTCAGGGCCTAAGACCTTGTGTGGAGTCGGGGCCAAAACCTGAGGATTCTTCTCCAGTGCTGACATGGATCTAGGGGTACTTCTGGAGTCTCCCCAGAGGAGTCAGTCCTCGTCTCGAGTGGGGGCATGCACGTGGGCTTTCCTTCCGAGCTGTAGCAGCAGGGTCGCGCTTCCCTTCGCGGCGATCAGGGGATCTGTAGCTTTCCCTCGAGGCTTTCCCACGAGGCTTTCCCACGAGGCTTTCCCACAGGGCTGTCCCACGTGCCACCGTGGTGTGAGTCGATCCTCGGCTTGAAAGTCGAGGCAGTGCAGGGAAAACAGGTTTCCCTGGAATGGACTGAGACATCTGGGGACTCTGGGAATGGTGGCACGACCCTGGAGTTCCTCTCGCCTTTCCTGTCGAGAGCGCGTCCACTTGAGATGCGACGGGAAACGCGGGGAATTCTTTCCCCACCACGCAGGAAAAGGATCCCTACTCTCGAGCTATGAGACGGAAACGGGGATCCTCTGGATGTGGGCGGGACTCTCGTGCTTCCTCTCGAGTGGAGACGGGTATGTCGGGGAACTTCTTGAGTGGCAGCAAGGGTGTGAAGGACCCTTTGGAATTTCCCGATGTTAGATGTGACTAGCCTCGAGAGTCCTCAGCGGAAATGGGCCTCATCTCGCCTGGAGGGGAGAAACTCCTGGATTTTCTCGAGTTGCTTCAGGTTTTCTCGACTTACGACGGGGACCTCAGGGACCCGCTCTGGTGGCCTCAGGAAAGGCCAGTCCCCATGCGTGTTTGCTCGGGGCCTCTCGGGATTCCTCTCCCGTCGATGCCGGGGAATAAGACCTTGTGTGGAGTCGGTGCCGGAACCTGAGGATTCCTCTCCAGTGCTGACATGGATCTTGGGGTACTTCTGGAGTCTCCCCAAGGGAGTCAGTCCTCGTCTCGTGTGGGGGCATGCACGTGCGCTTTCCTCACGAGCTGTAGCTGCAGTTTCACGCTTCCGTTTGCGTGGATCAAGGGATCTGTGGCTTTCCCTCGAGGCTTTCCCAGGAGGCTTTCCCACGAGGCTTTCCCACAGGGCTGTCCCACTGTGCCACCGTGGTGTGAGTCGATCCTCGGCTTGAAAGTCAGAAGGCAGTGCAGGGAAAACAGGTTTCCCTGGAATGGACTGAGACATCTGGGGAACTCTGGGAATGGTGGCACGACCCTGGAGTTCCTCAGGCCTTTCCTGTGGAGAGTGCCTCCTCTTGAGATGCGACGGGAACACCGGGAATTCTTTCCCGACCACGCAGGGAAAGGATCCCTCGTTTCGAGCTAGGAGGCAGAAACGGGGCTCCTCTGGAAGTGGGACGGACTCTCGTGCTACCTCTTCAGTGGAGACGGGTATATCAGGGAACTTCTTGAGTTGCAGCAAGGGTGTGAAGGACCCTTTGGAAGTTCCAGATATTAGATGTGATTAGCCTCAAGTCGCCTCAGCGGAAATGGGCCTCATCTCGCCTGGAGGGGAGAACCTCCTGGATTTTCTCGAGTTGCGGCAGGTGCTCTCGACTTACGACGGGGACCTCAGGGACCCGCTCTGGTGGCCTCAGGAAAGGCCAGTCCCCATGCGAGTTTCTCGGGGCCTCTCGGGATTCCTCTCCGTCGATGCCGGGGCCTAAGATCTTGTGTGGACTCGGTGCCGGAATCTGAGGATTCCTCTCAGTGCTGACATGGATCTTGGGGTACTTCTGGAGTCTCCCGAGAAGAGTCAGTCCTCGTCTCGAGTGGCACATGCACGTGCGCTTTCCTCCCGAGCTGTAGCAGCAGTGTCACGCTTCCCTTTGCTTGGATAAAAGGGATCTGTGGCTTTCCCTCGAGGCTTTCCCACGAGGCTTTCCCACGAGGCTTTCCACAGGGCTGTCCAAGTGCCACCGTAGTGTGAGTCGATCCTCGGCTTGAAAGT
>NW_017207595.1:0-4343 GCF_001704415.2 Capra hircus | reverse complement strand
GAGGTAGGTTCCCTAGCACTCTCCTCCCCAGCAGAGCATGTGCAGGTGTTGGGGCCTGATCCTGCGTGTCTGGGTTCCCGCCCACAGCCCCAACTCAGGGGAAGCAGCCCCTGAGGCAAGACCTGCTGGAGGAGCCCTGCGCCCCGCCTGATAGGCGAGTGCACAGCCAGCAGGGAAGCGAGCCTCCTCGGGGAAGAGGAGGCAGCCCAGCCCCGTCAAGTTGAAAGCCCTGCTTGCACGGAGCTAAGTGCGCCTCCAGTACGGCAGAGCTCTAGCTCTGCTCAGAGCCCGATCTGGCAGAGTTCTGGCGCGAGGCTGCTCTGCCGGGGGCTAGCCTTGCCCAGACTTGCCTTGCTTTTAGGCTGCCTCCCAGGAAGGAGCAGGCAGCAGGAGCCTGGGAGTCCACTGGCGCCTTTCTTGCCTCAGCTCCAATCCTGCCTTGCCTTTGCACTTAGGTCCCAGTCCTCCTTAAGGAGAGCTTAGGGGCTGGTGGGTTGCACACTGCAAGGGCTCCAGCAGTGAGAATTCTGTCAGAGGAAGGGAAGGGCAACTGCAGGGCTCCTCCAGCGGTTGCTTGGCCGCCCAGATTCAGCGCGCCACACGGAGAGCACCAGGCTCCCAGGGCCCCTGGCTGGGTTTTCAGCCCCGCACACACGGAGGCTGATTCCTTGGGTGCCCAGAAAGTGTATGACAGACGTAGGTTCCCTAGCACTCTCCTCCCCAGCAGAGACATGTGCAGGTGTTGGGGCCTGATCCTGCGTGTCTGGGTTCCTGCCCACAGCCCCAACTCAGGGGAAGCAGCCCCTGAGGCAAGACCTGCTGGAGGAGCCCTGCGCCCCCGCCTGATAGGCGAGTGCACAGCCAGCAGGGAAGCGAGCCTCCTCGGGGGAAGAGGAGGCAGCAAGTCCCCGTCAAGCTGAAATCCTGCTTACACGAAGCTAAGTGCGACTCCAGTACGGCAGATCTCTAGCTCTGTTCAGAGGCCCGATCTGGCAGAGTTCCTGGCACAAGATGCTCTGCCATAGGCGAGCCTTGCGCAGACTTGCCTTGCTTTAAGGCTCCTCCCAGGAAGGAGCAGGCTGTGTGAGGCTCGGAAACGCCACTGGCGCCTTCCTGGCTTCAGCTCTACCCCTGCCTTGCCTTTGCACTTAGGTCCCAAGCGTCCTTGAGGAGGGCTTAGGGGCTGGTGGGTTGCACACTGCCAAGGCTCCAGCAGTGAAAGCTCTGTCAGAGGGAAGCGAAGGGCAACAGCAGGGCTCCTTCAGCGGTTCCTTGGCCGCCCAGACAAAGCTCCGCACGGAGAGCACCAGGTTCCAAGGGCCCTGGCTGGGTTTTGCATCCCCACACTCCCAGAGGCTGACTCCGTGGGTGCCTAGAAAGTGTGTGAGAGACGTAGGTTCCCTAGCACTCTCCTCCCCAGCAGAGACATGTGCAGGTGGTTGGGGCCTATCCTGCGTGTCTGGGTTCCCGCCACAGCCCAACTCAGGGGAAGCAGCCCCTGAGGCAAGACCTGCTGGAGGAGCCCTGCGCGCCCGCCTGATAGGCGAGAGCACAGCCAGCAGTGTAGCGAGCCTCCTCGGGAGAAGAGGAGGCAGCCGAGCCCAGTCAAGAGGAAAGCCCTGCTTGCACGGAGCTAAGTGGGCCTCCAGTACGGCAGAGCTCTAGCTCTGCTCAGAGCCCGATCTGGCAGAGTTCTGGCGCGAGGCTGCTCTGCCGGGGCTAGCCTTGCCCAGACTTGCCTTGCTTTTAGGCTGCCTCCAGGAAGGAGCAGGCAGCAGGAGCCTGGGAGTCGCCACTGGCGCCTTTCTTGCCTCAGCTCCAATCCTGCCTTGCCTTTGCACTTAGGTCCAGTCCTCTTAAGGAGAGCTTAGGGGCTGGTGGGTTGCACACTGCCAAGGGCTCCAGCAGTGAGATTCTGTCAGAGGGAAGGGAAGGGCAACTGCAGGGCTCCTCCAGCGGTTGCTTGGCCGCCCAGATTCAGCGCACACGGAGAGCACCAGGCTCCCAGGGCCCTGGCTGGGGTTTTCAGCCCCGCACACACGGAGGCTGATTCCTTGGTGCCCAGAAAGTGTATGACAGACGTAGGTTCCCTAGCACTCTCCTCCCAGCAGAGACATGTGCAGGTGTTGGGGCCTGATCCTGCGTGTCTGGGTTCCTGCCCACAGCCCCAACTCAGGGGAAGCAGCCCCTGAGGCAAGACCCTGCTGGAGGAGCCCTGCGCCCCCGCCTGATAGGCGAGTGCACAGCCAGCAGGGAAGCGAGCCTCCTCGGGGGAAGAGGAGGCAGCAAGTCCGTCAAGCTGAAATCCCTGCTTACACGAAGCTAAGTGCGACTCCAGTACGGCAGATCTCTAGCTCTGTTCAGAGGCCCGATCTGGCAGAGTTCCTGGCACCAAGATGCTCTGCCATAGGCGAGCCTTGCGCAGACTTGCCTTGCTTTAAGGCTCCCTCCCCAGGAAGGAGCAGGCTGTGTGAGGCTCGGAAACGCCACTGGCGCCTTCCTGGCTTCAGCTCTACCCCTGCCTTGCCTTTGCACTTAGGTCCCAAGCGTCCTTGAGGAGGGCTTAGGGGCTGGTGGGTTGCACACTGCCAAGGGCTCCAGCAGTGAAAGCTCTGTCAGAGGGAAGCGAAGGGCAACAGCAGGGCTCCTTCAGCGGTTCCTTGGCCGCCCAGACAAAGCTCCGCACGGAGAGCACCAGGTTCCAAGGGCCCTGGCTGGGTTTTGCATCCCCACACTCCCAGAGGCTGACTCCGTGGGTGCCTAGAAAGTGTGTGAGAGACGTAGGTTCCCTAGCACTCCTCCCCAGCAGAGACATGTGCAGGTGGTTGGGGCCTTATCCTGCGTGTCTGGGTTCCCGCCCACAGCCTCAACTCAGGGGAAGCAGCCCCTGAGGCAAGACCTGCTGGAGGAGCCCTGCGCGCCCGCCTGATAGGCGAGAGCACAGCCAGCAGTGTAGCGAGCCTCCTCGGGAGAAGAGGAGGCAGCCGAGCCCAGTCAAGAGGAAAGCCCTGCTTGCACGGAGCTAAGTGGCCTCCAGTACGGCAGAGCTCTAGCTCTGCTCAGAGCCCCGATCTGGCAGAGTTTCTGGCGCGAGCTGCTCTGCCGGGGGCTAGCCTTGCCCAGACTTGCCTTGCTTTTAGGCTGCCTCTCCAGGAAGGAGCAGGCAGCAGCCTGGGAGTCGCCACTGGCGCCTTTCTTGCCTCAGCTCCAATCCTGCCTTGCCTTTGCACTTAGGTCCAGTCCTCCTTAAGGAGAGCTTAGGGGCTGGTGGGTTGCACACTGCCAAGGGCTCCAGCAGTGAGAATTCTGTCAGAGGGAAGGGAAGGGCAACTGCAGGGCTCCTCCAGCGGTTGCTTGGCCGCCCAGATTCAGCGCCACACGGAGAGCACCAGGCTCCCAGGGCCCCTGGCTGGGGTTTTCAGCCCGCACACACGGAGGCTGATTCCTTGGGTGCCCAGAAAGTGTATGACAGACGTAGGTTCCCTAGCACTCTCCTCCCCAGCAGAGACATGTGCAGGTGTTTGGGGCCTGATCCTGTGTCTGGGTTCCTGCCCACAGCCCCAACTCAGGGGAAGCAGCCCCTGAGGCAAGACCTGCTGGAGGAGCCCTGCGCCCCCGCCTGATAGGCGAGTGCACAGCCAGCAGGGAAGCGAGCCTCCTCGGGAAGAGGAGGCAGCAAGTCCCCGTCAAGCTGAAATCCCTGCTTACGAAGCTAAGTGCGACTCCAGTACGGCAGATCTCTAGCTCTGTTCAGAGGCCCGATCTGGCAGAGTTCCTGCACCAAGATGCTCTGCCATAGGCGAGCCTTGCGCAGACTTGCCTTGCTTTAAGGCTCCCTCCCCAGGAAGGAGCAGGCTGTGTGAGGCTCGGAAACGCCACTGGCGCCTTCCTGGCTTCAGCTCTACCCCTGCCTTGCCTTTGCACTTAGGTCCAAGCGTCCTTGAGGAGGGCTTAGGGGCTGGTGGGTTGCACACTGCCAAGGGCTCCAGCAGTGAAAGCTCTGTCAGAGGGAAGCGAAGGGCAACAGCAGGGCTCCTTCAGCGGTTCCTTGGCCGCCCAGACAAAGCTCCGCACGGAGAGCACAGGTTCCAAGGGCCCCTGGCTGGGTTTTGCATCCCCACACTCCAGAGGCTGACTCCGTGGGTGCCTAGAAAGTGTGTGAGAGACGTAGGTTCCCTAGCACTCTCCTCCCCAGCAGAGACATGTGCAGGTGGTTGGGCCTTATCCTGCGTGTCTGGGTTCCCGCCCACAGCCTCAACTCAGGGAAGCAGCCCCTGAGGCAAGACCTGCTGGAGGAGCCCTGCGCCCCGCCTGATAGGCGAGAGCACAGCCAGCAGTGTAGC
>NW_017207594.1:0-4343 GCF_001704415.2 Capra hircus | reverse complement strand
GAGAGGCACCGAGAATCTCGCATGGGAACTGGCCTTTCCTGAGGCCACCAGAGAGGGTCCCTGAGGTCCCCGACGTAGTCGAGAGGACCTGCCGCAACTCGAGAAAACCAGGAAATTCTCTCCTCCAGGCGAGATGAGGCCATTTCCCCTGAGGCGTCTCGAGGCTAATCACACCTAAACTCTGGAACTTCAAAAGGGTCCTTCACACCCATGCTGCAACTCAAGAAGTCCACGACATACCCGACTCCACTAGAGAGGAAGCACGAGAGTCCCGCCCACATCCAGAGGAGCCCCGTTTCCGCCTCCTAGCTCGAGAGGACGGATCCTTTCCCCGCGTTGTCGGAAAGAATTCTCGGCGTTCCCATCGCATCTCAAGTGGAGGCGCTCTCCACAGGAAAGGCGAGAGGAACTCCAGGGACGTGCCACCATTCCCAGAGTCCCCCAGATGCCTCAGTCCATTCCAGGGAAACCAGTTTTCCCTGCACTGCCTCGACTTTCAAGCCGAGGATCGACTCACAACACGGTGGCACGTGGGACAGCCCTGTGGGAAAGCCTCAGGGGGAAAGCCTTTTGGGAAAGCCTCGAGGGAATGCCCCAGATCCCTTGTTCCACGCGAAGGAAAGCGTGACATTGCTGCTACAGCTCGGGAGGAAAGGGCACGTGCATGACCCAACTCGAGACGAGGATTGACTTCCCTGGGGAGATTCCAGAAGTACCCCAAAGATCCATGTCAGCACTGGAGAGGAATCCTCAGGTCCTGGCACCGGACTCCACACAAGGTCTTAGGCCCCGGCATCGACGGGAGAGGAATCCCGAGACGCCCCCGAGTAACTCGCAAGGAAATTTCCTTTACCGATGCCACCCAGGGCGCGTCCCTGAGGTCCCCGTCGTAAGTCCAGTGCACCCTGACACAACTCGAGAAAATCCAAGAGGTTCTGCCCTCCAGGCGAGATGAGGCCCATTTCCGCTGAGGCGTCCAGAGGCTAATCACACCTGACCTCTGGAACTTCCAAAGGGTCCTTCACCACCCTTGCTGCAACTCAAGAAGTTCCCCGACAAACCCGACTCCACTCGAGAGGAAGCACGAGAGTCCCGCCCACATCCAGAGGAGCACCGTTTCCGCCTACTAGCTCGAGAGGTGGGATCCTTTCCCTGCGTGGTTGGGAAAGAATTCCCTGGCGTTCCCGTCGCATCTCAAGAGGAGGCGCTCTCCACAGGAAAGGCGAGAGGAACTCCAGGGTCGTGCCACATTCCCAGAGTCCTTCAGATGTCTCAGTCCATTCCAGGGAAACCTGTTTTCCCTGCACTGGCTTGACTTTCAAGCCGAGGATCGACTCACACCACGGTGGCACGTGGGACAGCCCTGTGGGAAAGCCTCGTGGGAAAGGCTCTTGCTAAAGCTTCGAGGGAAAGCCTCGAGGGAAAGACACAGATCCCTTGATCTACGCGAAGGGAAGCGCGACACTGCTGCTACAGCTCGGAGAAAGGGCACATGCATGCCCCCACTCGAGACGAGGACTGACTGCCCTGGGGAGACTCCAGAAGTACCCCAAGATCCATGTCAGCACTGGAGAGGAATCCTGAGGTTCCGACACTGACTCCATACAAGGTCTTAGGCCCTAGCATCGACGGGAGAGGAATCCCGAGAGGCCCCCCAGCAACTCTTATAGGGACAGGCCTTTCCTGAGTCCACCAGAGCGGGTCCCTGAGGTCCCCGTCGTAAGTCGAGAGTACCTGCCGCAACTCGAGAAAATCCAGGAGGTTCTCCCCTCCAGGCGAGATGAGGCCCATTCCCGCTCAGGCGTCTCGAGTCTAATCACACCTAATCTCTGTAACCTCCAAAGGGTTCTTCACACCCTTGCTGCAACTGAAGAAGTTCCCCGACATACCCGTCTCCACCCGAGAGGAAGCACGAGAGTTCCGCCCACATCCAGAGGAGCCCCGTTTCCGCCTCCTAGCTGGAGAGGAGGGATCTTTTCCCTGCGTGGTCGGGAAAGATTTCCTGGTGTTCCCGTCGCATCTCAAGAGGAGGCGCTCTCCACAGGAAAGGCGAGAGGAACTCCAGGGTCGTGCCACCATTCTCAGAGACCCCAGATGTCTCAGTCTATTCCAGGGAAACATGTTTTCCCTGCACTGGCCTCGACTTTCAAGCCGAGGATCGACTCACACCACGGTGGCACGTGGGACAGCCCTGTGGGAAAGCCTCATGGGAAAGGCTTTTCGGAAAGCCTCGATGGAAAGCCCCTGATCCCTTGATCCACGCCAAGGAAGCGTGGACACTGCTGCTAAAGCTCGGTAGGAAAGCGCACGTGCATGCCCCCACTAGAGACGAGGACTGCCTCCCCTGGGGAGACTGCAGAAGTACACCAGGATCCATGTCAGCACTGGAGAGGAATGCTCAGGTTCCGGCACCGGACTCCACACAAGGTCTTAGGCCCTAGTATCGACGGGAGAGAAATCCCGAGTGGCCCCCGAGCAACTCGCATGGGGACTGGCCCTTTCCTGAGGCCACAAGAGCGGGTCCCTGAGGTCCCCGTCGTAAGTCGAGAACACCTGCCGCAACTCGAGAAAATCCAGGAGGTTCCCCCTCCAGGCGAGATGAGGCCCATTTCCGCCTAGGCGTCTCGAGGCTAATCACACCTAACCTCTGGAACTTCCCAAGGGTCCTTCACACCCTTGCTGCAACTCGAGAAGTTCCCCGACATACCCATCTCCACTGTAGAGGAAGCACGAGAGTCCCGCCCACATCCAGAGGAGCCCCGTTTCTGTCTCCTAGCTCGAGAAGAGGGATCCTTTCCCTGCTTCTTCGGGAAAGAATTCCCGGCGTCCTTCGCATCTCAAGAGGAGGCGCTCTCCACAGGAAAGGCGAGAGGACTCCAGGGTCGTGTCACCATTCCTAGAGTCCCCCAGATGTCTCAGTCCATTCCAGGGAAGCTGTTTCCCCGGCACTGCCTCGACTTTCAAACCGAGGATCGACTGACACCACGGTGGCACGGGGGACATCACTGTGGGAAAGCCTCGTGGGAAAGCCTGGTGGGAAAGCGTCGTGGGAATGCGTCGTGGAAAGCCTCGAGGGAAAGCCACAGACACCTTGATCCTCGCGAAGGGAAGCTCAACACTGCTGCTACAGCTCGGAGGAAAGCGCACTTGCATGCCCCCACTCGAGACGAGGAGTGACTCCCCTGGGGAGATTCCAGAAGTACTCCAAGATATATGTCAGCAATGGAGAGGAAACCTCAGGTTTTGGCACAGACTCCACACAAGGTCTTAGGCCCTAGTATCGACGGGAGAGAAATCCCGAGGGCCCCCGAGCAACTCGCATGGGGACTGGCCTTTCCTGAGGCCACAAGAGCGGGTCCCTGATGTCCCCGTCGTAAGTCGAGAGCACCTGCCATAATCGAGAAAAATCCAGGAGGTTTTTGCCCTCCAAGCGAGATGAGGCCCATTTCTGCTGAGGTGTCTCCAGGCTAATCACACCTAACCTCTGGAACTTCCAAAGTGTCCTTCACACCATATCTGCAACTCAAGAAGTTCGCCGACATACCCGTCTCCACTCGAGAGAAAAGCACGAGAGTCCCGCCCACATCCAGAGGAGCCCCGTTTCCGCTCCTAGCTCGAGAGGAGGGATCCTTTCCCTGTGTGGTCGGGAAAGAATGCCCCGGCGTTCCGACGCATCTCAGGAGGTGGCGCTCTCCACAGGAAAGGCGAGAGGAACTCCAGGGTCGTGCCACATTCCCAGAGTCCCCCAATGTCTCAGTCCATTTTAGGGAAACCTGTTTTCCCTGCACTCCTTGACTTTCAAGCTGAGGCTCGACTCACACCACGGTGGCACGTAGGACAGCCCTGTGGGAAAGCGTCGTGGAAAGCTCGTGGAAAGCCTCGAGGAAATCCACAGATACCTTGATCCAGGCGAATGTAATCGCGACACTGCTGCTACAGCTCGGGAGTAAAGCGCACGTTAATACCCCCACTCGAGACGAGGACTGACTCCCCTGGGAGACTCCAGAAGTACCCCAAGATCCATGTCAGCACTGGAGAGGAATCCTCAGGTTCCGGCACCGACTCCACACAAGGTCTTAGGCCCAGCATCGACGTTAGAGGAATCCGAGAGGCCCCCCGTGCAACTCGCATGGGGACTGGCCTTTCCTGAGGCCACCAGAGAGGGTCCTGTTGTCCCCGTCTTAAGTCGAGAGCACCCGCCGCAACACGAGAAAATCCAGGAGGTTCTCCCCTCCAGGCGAGATGAGGCCATTTCCGGTGAGGTGTCTCGGGCTATTCACACCTAACCGCTGGAATTTCCAAAGGGTCTTCACACCCTTGCTGCAAACTCAAGAAGTTCCCGA
>NW_017207593.1:7500-18164 GCF_001704415.2 Capra hircus | reverse complement strand
AGGGTTCAGGCCTGCTGCCCCTGCATAACTCTGCATATTCCATTATTTCTTTATGTACAACTTGGGGTATATAAGCTGATTTTGAAAGTGGAGTCTTTGGAGTCTTGCACCGATACTGGGCTTCCCCATGTCTTTCTTTTCTCCCCCTTTTTTGCTGAATTCCATCTGGAGTGGGGAGGCTCACCACATATATTTACTTGCCCTGGCTTCTAAGACCCACGTGAAAGGGAGCCTAAGGTGGGGCATCCTTTGATATTCAAGTGGGTGCCGGTGGCCTAATATAGATGGTGCAAACCTCTCTTGTCTCGAGTTTTATTGCTTTTCCCCGTAAACCAAGTTATTCAGCCTGTTTTACTCCACCTAAGTTTCCTACTATACTATTTCTTCCTAATCTAATTTTATATTTATAAATAAATAAGTTTTTCCTTGCCAACGCTGTCCCCGCTTCAAATTCCCTGGATCCACCAGGGCTGGACTCTGGCAAGGAACCCTGGCTCCTGGGTTTTTAATGAGCTTCCTACCCAGCATGGTCATTAATTGGCAAGTGTTGACATTGAGAATAAACTATTGGTGGAAATGTAAAAAGGCTTTTTTAAAGAATGTGCCTACCAGCTGGGCATCTTATGGAGTATTTTCATTGTACTCCCCAACCCTTGGAAAGTGCTGAACACAGATCAGATGTGTCATCATTTTTATTGAACAAGTTCAATTTAACACAATTATATCTATAGTGTCAGCAACATTATGATATATATTAGAACAGTGATCATCATAGTTGGTACTTCATGCATCAGTAAAGAAAGAAAACTTTTTCTTAGGAAGGCTGTAACAGAACTGATAAGTTTTAAGTTTAACCCACAAGGATATTAAAAAAAATGAAACAAATCTCTCCGATCATCACCAAGGCTCTCGGAGGTCTTTTGAGGACCCCACACAAGGGAGGGTCTACCTCTTGGGACACCGCTGCTTCAGCATCTCCCTAAGCCAGCAACCTGGGACAGCTGAGTACACTTGAAGTTCCTTCCTTGACCTCGGGAGTTTTTTTTGAAAGACAATTTTTTTGACAGACAGGGGTGGGGGAAGGTTTTGGGATATTTCAAGTGCAGTCTATTTATTGTGCACTGTATTTCTATTTCTGTTCCCTGGTGGCTCAGTTGGTAAAAGAGTCTACCTGCAGTGTGGGAGACCCAGGTTCAACCCCTGGGTTGAGAAGATCTCCTGAAGAAGGAAATGACAGCCCACTCCAGTATTCTTGCCTGAAGAATTCAATGGACTGAGGAGTCTTGTGGCTACAGTCAACAGGGTCACAAAGTGTTGGACATGACTGAGTGACCAAACACTTATTTCTATTATTTCATCAGCTCCACCTCAGTTCATCAGGCATTCGATCCTAGAGGTTGGGGGCCCCTGCTTTAGTTCCCTCTTTCATCTTCTACACAGCTCCAGCCTGCTTCCTCCTCCTCTTCCACCTGCAGAACTACCTGCTGGGCTTCTCTGAATGTGGCTAAGAATCTCCTGCCCTCACTTCCTTGTCTCTGAGTCCCTTCTCCTAATTGGGTTTCCCTGATCTCCATTTAGGCACTTTTGCCCCATGTGGTGCTAGTGGTAAAGAACCTCCCAACCAATGCAGGAATTCGATCCCTGGATTGGGAAGATCCCCTGGAGGAGGGAACGGCAACCCACTCCAGTATTCTTGCCTGGAAAATTCCCATGGACCGAGGAGCCTGGCGGGCTCTGACAGTCAAGACGTGACTGAAGCAACTTAGCACAGCATACCAGAGGATGTTTGAACTGCAGACTCATGTGTGATTGTTTTGGCTCCTTGGAGTCCCTTGTCATTCCACGTGTATGTTATGGTCCGCTTGTGTACTGCTTCCTATGGGCCTAGAGAGGGTTTATTGCTTTCTACGGGCCTAGAGAGGGTAACAGGCAAGAAGGCCAGGAGTCTGCAGACAGAGAAAATAGCCTGCAAGTATCAGACTTTTTTTAAAATCTCTCTTTTAAGAGGCAGGAGGAAACAAACTAGTGTTGCATTTTTCCCTTCTCAATACGAATTTAAAAGGAGGTTTCTTTGAAAATTCTGTGTTGCCATGATGACTCCTGGCTCCACCTGAATTTAACTCTTCTCAAACCTTGAGCTAAGCAATGTATTTTTCTTATGGAAATGTTTGTCTTAAGGAACATTAATGTACTATGTATTTACCCAAGACTCTGTCTTCAGGTCGGTTCCTCCTAAAGGCTCAGAACCGACTTGACAAACCAGTGTGTCTTACTCATACCTTGTTCTCCTAATCTATATTAATTAAACTATATATTTGCTTGGAAATCTGCCTTTCTTCAAGATTCATGTCCATCATTTTATGGCCTCTGAACTGGAGCCTCCCATCTCCTTCTGACCTCTCCAGAGTCCTGGTTGGTGGTAGCTTGTTAGTTCCTTGTTCCTTACCAGGAACTTCTGTTGTAAGATGACTTCTGCAAGTGTTTTCTTTTTCCTGTTGCCTGTCAAGGGTGGGTGGTCAGTGGTTCATTTAACAGTTTGTTTTTGGTTCTCTTGTGTAAGGCCCTCCACAGAGAGTAAATGTATACAATTATAAAAGTCAATGTTTTAAATAATTTATATTAATAATTCGGTAAGTTGGCTTTTTTGTTGTGTGTAAGAACTGATCACCAGACCAAAGGTCATGTATATCTTTTGTTGTTTTCCAAAATTTTTATAGTTTTAAATGGAATCACCTTGTTGCAAAGTTTGTGTTTATGTTCATTTCATATTTTTTTTTTAGTTGATTGACCATTGCTTTACAATATTGGTTTGATTAGTCATACACCCAATGAATTAACCATAGGTGTACCTATGTCCCCTTGCTCTTGAATCTCCCTCCCACGTCCCACCCATTCCGGCCTCTCTAGGTTATAACAGAGCCCTAGTTTGAGTTCCCTGAGTCATACAGCAAATTCCCACTGGTTGTCTATTTACAAATGTTGGTGACTATGCATCCATGCTGCTCGCTCCATTCATCTCACCCTCTCCCTCTTGTTCCCCACCCTTGTCTGTAACTCTGTTCTCTATGCCTGCATCTCCATCACTGCTATGTGAGTCATGCTGTTGTGACTGTGACTGCAGAAGTATCCATTTTTTCAGCCCCCTTTCCCAAACCTTTTGGGTACATAGCATGAACTAGAACTGAACTACGTATTTATTCCATGTGTTCGTTTTGGAGTCATTTCTGTAATGTCTTACACAGTGGCAGCACCATTTAATATACTTTTTTGTGTGGTAGAATACTGTTGAAGCTTTTGAATATACCCTGTGTTGCATATTCAGTCACCCACGATGGACATTTGAATGGGTTCTACCTTTGAGCTATTGTGAATAATGTCAGTATGAATATTTGTGTGCCAGTTTTTGTTTGAATTAATAACAAATACATAGTACTATATATGAAAGAAACCACAAGGACCTACTGTACAGTTTAGGAAACTGTATTGAATATCTTATGATAATGTATAATGGAATAGAATCTTGCCGGGAGCCAGCGTGAGGAATCCCACCCGTGACAAGGTCATGCGGCAGAGGCCTTGATGGGCAAGGCGAATCAGGCCTCAGGGTTTCCCCTTGGTATTTCCTGCGCATGTACCCCCCAAAATAAGAATCTCCCTGCCTTATTGTGCTTTTCTACTTTTCTGATACTCTCTGGAAAAAGTTAATTCAGGGCTTCAGTCTCCTGCAAAAGAATGTCTCAGCTTAAAACCCCCTCTGATAACTCTCTAGCTTGCCTAACAGGTTCCCCCGGACTTTTTACAGCTTGTGAATTGTTTACAGTCTCCCAACCGCGAGAGGCACAGGAAGCTTAAAACATCCTAGAGATGCAGGGGCTTCCGAGGTGTCAAGATCATTAGAATATAACTGATTAAGTGTTTCATTGTTGTGCCAATACTTGCTGCCAAATTTTCAGATCTTTTAATTGTTGATATAGTTGGTATATAGAAAAAATAAGTAGCAACATTAGATCTTTGAGTTAAGTACCTTCTTTGTTATAATCCACTGTGCTTTTGTTCTATAGAGATGTAACTTTAGTGCTTTAAGGAGATGCAGATTAAAGAAAAAAACTTCAGAGGAAACGAGATTAACATTCATTAAGGAAGAAAGACAAAAAGTGTTAGCAAGCCTCTTGGCCAGAAGATAATGTAAATCACCTGAGACCTTGTGTATACAAAAAGATACACAAAAAGGGTCAGGACTGCTGCCCCTGCATGACTCTGTATCTTCCATTATGTAAAATTTAGGGTACATAAACACTTTTTAAATAATAAAGAGGAGGGGTTTTTGCACAAGCCTGGCCTCCCCCGTGTCAATTCTTTCTCTTGCTCCCTCTCCCTCCCTCTCCTTTTCAGGCTTATCCCTTGGAACACGGAGGCTCACCGAGTCTACTTACTTGCCCAGGCTTCTGAGACCCACGCGAGAGGGAGCCCAAGGCGGGGGGCACCCTCCGCTATTCAAGCGGGTGCCTGTGGCCCAACATAGACGGTGCAAGTTCCTTGTCTGGAACTTTATTGGTTTTCTACGTAAAGCAATTTAATCAGCCTCTTTTCTCCACTCATTTTCCTACTACACTGTTTTTTCCTAATCTAATTTTATATTTCTAATTAAATAAATTTTTCCTCGCCTATCCGTCTCCCCTTCGAATCACCCTGGATCCACCGGGGCAGGACTCTGGCAGAGTCTCAAAAGGAATATATTAAAAAGACATAATAACCATGATAATCATTGTGCCAACACTATGAGTTATCATAGCACTACTCAACGTGTATTTATACATGCCACTCAAATATTCACATCTGTAAGTATGTTATAAAAAATTGTATAAAAAATCAAGAATTCAAACAGAGAATAAATAAACTTCCTGTCATTGCTCATCATCATTTATGCACTATTACTACCTGCAAAACTCATTGTATAAGTGCTGGCTAGGAATTGACATTCGTGTAAACCAAGAGATTCTGATGGTGTAAGGAACTATAACTTATTGAATTCCTTAATGAAGGGTTGTAGAACTCTATGTACATGAAGTGAATGCAAGTCAGTTTAATTGAGCCACATTCTTACTAGAGTGATAAGCTTCCACCCCACCCAACCTTAGTTCTCAATTAAATCCCACAGTCCTCTGGCCTCAATGTCTGCTTCCTGCCATCCAGAAAGAAAAGATGAGGAAGTCCTGACAAAACCGGATGCTATTTTTTTTAGTTGTATTTTATCGCAGGGCTTGGCAAAAAGAGGGCCTAACCTGTTTTTTAGAGTTCCATCCCAAGGGTTACTCTGGCATGTTACACATGTTGACAAACTAACTGCTGATTATTTTCAACCAAAAGACAATGATCTGCACTTCAATATCTGTTGATTGAGCTGGAATAGCAGGCATCCCCTTGAAGTTCAGTCCCTTCATGCTGAAGTAGGTAACCCTGAAGCAATAGCCTAAAAGGGAACACATTTATCATGTAGACATCACCACCCAAAAAACATTCATTTTGTAAAATTTTTTTCAGTTTTACCCATCATCATTGGAGGAACTGACTTGTCCCAGTAATAATTAGAGTACCCCAGCATAACATTTCCTTGACTTATGAGTACTTATGAGTACACTTAATGAGTCCTTCTTCCAATGTTCTTTCTTCTACTTTGGTCATGAACAGTAGAAGCTGATGGCAGTGGTTCTTGAAATGTATATTGATTCCTAGGTGGCACAGTTGGTAAATCATCTGGCTTACCAGTGCAGGGAGATGGAAGTGATGTCAGTTTGATCCCTGGGTCATGAAGATAACAATTCATACACTCGTTTTATGTCAACAAGTTTGATACTCATGAGTTTTTTTCTTCTGTATACAGGAAAGCAAATGCTGGTTGAAGGACACTGAAAGAACCCTAATGTTGAAAATCACATCTATATTGTGAACAATGCTTAGAAATCCATGAGCTGAAGCATAGTATTATGCCTGTCATCCTTGTAGTTCCCTCAGTGAAATGTACTGAGAAAAAGGCTCTTCACTCAGGGTCCAGATTCACGAAGAAGCTGAACAGTATCCATTCATTCTTGTAGTTCCCTCGGTTACATAAGCTGAAAAAAGCTCTTCACTCAGGGTCTAGATTCATGAAGAAGCTGAGCAGCATCCATCCTGTGCATGGACAGCCATGAGTTTAAACCTCCTGCGGATCCTGTGTGACAACCACACACACCAGCAGGGTCTATTAGTGTCATATCAATATGTTTAGTCCTATTGTATTTAAACTAAAAACATCCATATATAAATGTACATGAAGCCCAGACATAACATCAGTGGCAAATACAAAACATTCCATCCTTAGAGAAAGGGAGCAAAAAAATCTATGTGCTTTGCCTATTGCATTTTTATGTAGTAGATCCTTAAGTATTTTATTCAGCACACCCCAACGGAATGATTCACAAATCTTCAGAGAAGAAAGGATCATTTCTCTTTTAACGATGAGTAGTTCAACTTCTCTCAAAGCAAAGTTATAAGTCAGTCTAATCTTGTGTGAGACCATGAAGATTCAGTGTTTTCATTATGCTTGTGCTTATGACCGGGAGGTCTGAGAAGGGCACTTCTGGAGGTTTATTCACACCAGTCGTTCTCATATTTATCAAGTCTTTAAAGGCTGAATCACTGAGGTGTTGCTTCTACACTTGTACTAGGCTGAGTAGCAACATGCCCTTTCTCCCAAAGTGGCAGTAGACGTGTTCCCAACCTGTCCGTCTTCTGTCCTCTGGAGTATGTATTGCTTGTGCTCACCACAGCCTGGTAGATGGAAATCTTCAGGATATTCAGCAAACCCTTTTTATTGCAGTCCTCTTCAGGAGGTTACAACTGCTGCAAACCTCAGAATTTTACAAAGCGCTGTTTACAAACCTCAAAAGTCCAACACTTGTGACAGCCACAGGCTTCCATGGCCTACATGTGATTGTTGGCTTTGCTTTCATAATCATCCTGTTTCTTATACCAACTAAGGATGTCACTGTATTTTTTAATTATCATTTTATCTTTGATGTTTTTCGGATCTATTATGAATTTTCCTATATATCTTCACTTATTGGTGAGGGTCTTATATTAGTAGTAGTTACTAAAACTGACTTCCAGTCAGTTGGCTGTGGTAGAATAGGGAAAAGAATGACCGACTGTATAATATTAACATTATGTATTAATATCTTATTAGTTTTTATTGTTTGCAGTCATCCAATTCTAACTTTCTGAAATAAACATTCAGAAAAATCACGTCCTTTTTAATGTCCATTTGACTGTATAGGAGCATGGCAATGTTATTATATAAAATTGTTTATAGTTTCCATTATGTTTCTCCTCTGATGTAGATATCATCCTTTTGTTATGTCACTAGCATTGTAAGTAAAAAGAAATTGGAAAAATTAATTAGAGCTCCTGTGGTAATTTAACTGTTAGCAATAAGTATAGAATAAAGTGAACACAGAAGAGGTTAGAGCAGACCAAATTTGAAAGACAATTTAAAAGAAAACATACAGTGTTGAATGATTACAGTAAGATTAAATTTATAGTTATGAAGTTCCTTTATTATTATTCTATCCTTTCAGTTTTCCTTTGCAGGGGTGTTAATGTACAGATCCCAGTACTATGGCTACAGTGAATAATACTATCATTATTCATGAGAGCAATTCTACTAAGTCTAAATGCTCATATCACTCAAGGTATTTTAATTTTTTACTTTTAAAAAAATAACCGCAAATATTTATTTCTCACAGTTCTAGAGGCTAAGAAGTTCAAGATCGAAGCACCAGCATTCCTAGTTCAGAGCTGGTGACTTACTGCTATGTTATCCCACCACAAAAGGGGTGAGGGCACTCTCTGAGGTGTGTTTCATAAGGACACTAATCCTCTTCACGAGGGTTCCACCCTCATGACATAATTATGTTAGTAGTGTTTGTAGTTTTTGAAGTCACATAAGTTGTATTCATTCAAGCAATAGTATCAAACAGCTATGGCATCAGTTATAGATGTGACTAGATACAGAATGTGAATCCATTTCACTGTGACAAGTTATTATTGAAGGTATTCTATTAATGCCGGGTAACACACCTGTGGCAGAAATAACACAATGTTTATTAAGAAAACAAGGTTTACTAATTTGTTTTATTATTCTATTTATTTAAAACCAATTTAATGACAACAGGCTTAACTTTTCATTCACTTGTATGACTATTAGCAGTTTGATCAAGTTGAAGAAGATGACTTTGTTTGTAGTCTTCCTCATCAGCTCATTCCATGTACTAGTATTAAAATCATGTAGTACATAGCTCAAACACTGTCTAGGTGTTCTTCCAGTGTTTTTGTTTGATTATCATGCAGGATTATTTTAAATGTAAAAGTATGCCTGCATGAGTTAGAGCTCTGACCCCAACAGTCCCATGTAGAAGCTTCCACTGAGAAATGTATGGTTTTTGGCATCAATTTCGCTACTGAAATTTGTCAATGGTGGTATACCACACATCACAATAAGTGTAAACAGCTTCACACACTACTTATTTGAAACGACCACTACTCATGACATTCTCATTCATTTGAGGACTAAATATAGCCAACTTAGGCTGTGTTTGCCAAATAGACTTTGAAGTATGTGAAAAACATAGTCCTTCATCGGTCGATGGCACTTTTCAGATTGAAGAAACCCTTGCTCCAGGAAGGTTGTGAGCACATATACCCATGTTTTGTTTGAGATTGTAAAGTATTTCTTAAGTTTTGTTTGAGGGATGGTTCTGTATATGCCCCATGGATCCCCAAATCCCCTGATGTTTATGTGTCTTGGGCTTCCCATGTGGTGCTAGTGGTAAAGAACCCACCTGCCAGTGCAGGAGACATAGGGAGATATGGGTTTGATCCCTGGGGCAGGAAGATCTCCTGAAGGAGAGCATGGCAACCCACTCCATTATCCTTGTCTGGAGAATCCCATGGACAGAGGAGCCCTGGTGGGCCCCAGTCCATATGATCCCAAAGAGTTGGACACAAATGTAAGTGACTTAGCACAGCACGTGATTCGTTGTCATAGCTGATATAATGGATATGACATGTAAAGAAGTGCCTGCAGGCGAAAGTTAATATTCACCACTTTTAAACCTCGGAATTTACTGGCGATATTTTTGCATCCATATTTGTATGACTTTATAATTGGAGAATCTATGCATATGAAGGGCTAATTGTGTTATATTTCTGTTGATGGAAGAATTATTTTCATGTGGTTTGAGATACCGGTCCCATTTCATTCATAGGCACATGTATACTCATCACCCATCATCATTTTTGGAAAAGACCATTGTTTTGAAAGGCTGTTGCCTAACCATGAAAGATGCTTGCATTCTTGGGCTCTTGAGGAGAAGAATTCAATCCAGGGCCAGTGATGAGGCTTGATCACTCAGAGCTTAGAAAGCTTCTGACATAAACATCAGAAGGGGTCAGAAAGAGTGCCTTCCCACTCGTCTTTAACTAGGATGGTATATAGCTACTAGCAGTCTACTCATTAGAGAAAGAAATGGCAGCAGGCCCCTCACACACAGGATATATGGAGATAACCGTGGCACCTGGTGAGTCATCTTGGGCGATAAAACGATTGACATGAGCAAATCTATAGCTTCATTCACATAGATTAGGAGAACCATGTATGAGTAACGCATATTGGTTTGTCAAGTCAGTTCTGAGTCTTTAGGCAGAACCTACTTGAAGACAGAGTCTAGGGTAAATACATAGTACATTCACATAGCTTACGGCAAACATTTCCATAAGAAAAATGCCTTGGTCCAGCTCAAAGTATGAGAAAAATTAAGTTCAGGTGGAACCAGGTGTCATTATAGCAACACAGAATTGTAAGAGAAAACCTCTTTTTAAGTTGGTATCAAGAAGGGGAAAAAAGATAACAGCTTGTTTCCTCCTGCCTCGGAAGTGACAGATAACAACTGTCCTGACACTTGCACCCCATTTCCTCCCTTTGGAGACCCCTGGCCTTCCTGGCTGTTACCCTCTCAGTTTCATTCTTTGAATGTTATCTGCCTTGTGAAACATTGAGCATACAAGTATGTGTTTATTTAGGGGTATTTCATCCAATTTCATTTAAATGCATATGTGTATTAGAAAGTTTGACATGCTGTTGCTTTGTATACCGATTGGGAAATGTGAGTCTCCAAGTTCGATTTAGTTTTTCATGTTTGTTTTTTCTTTTTAGGGGTACAAAGAAAAATAATATGACTGTTAAGATCAGCTTTTGTATTTTTCGCCAAATATGAATTGAGATCACTTCGAATTGGAGATGAGTCTGTGCATTAAAGTCCTAATAACTTCACTACCATGGGATGTTTTCGTATCTACTGAGGATTTACTTCATGTATTTCGATTTTAATTTTCTGTCTTACAGTCTTGTTTGTAGATCAAAGCTATTCAATATTGAAAATGACATTTGAAATTGTCATCTGGTTTTAAATGGCTTGTGAGGTTATTCATGAGTAGTTTTTTAAAACCGAATGGATTTTACGTAACCATACTTTCTTGTCATTCTATGAATTTGAAGAATGTCTGAAGAATGTCTGCAGTTATGCCTTAAAGATTCATACAAATGATGTTCAATATTTATCTCAATAGAC
>NW_017207592.1:0-4343 GCF_001704415.2 Capra hircus | reverse complement strand
CCCCTTGAGGAACAGATTCATGAATTTGTTGCTCAGTGATCAGGTGTGGCTCAATGACTGGAAACACAATTCCTTGGCCTGACATCGGAAAGGTCCTTATATACTGTTGTTTTAGCCACAATTCTGAAAGAGATGGGAATACCAGACCACCTAACCTGCCTCTTGAGAAATCTGGATGAAGGTCAGGAAGCAAACAGTTAGAGCAGGACATGGAACAACAGACTGGTTCCAAAAAGGAAAAGAGTATGTCAAGGCTGTATATTGTCACCCTGTTTATTTACTTCTATGCAGAGTACATCATGAAAATATGCTGGGATGGAAGATACATAAGCTGGAATCAAGATTGCCGAAATATCAATCAACTTAGATATGCAGATGACACCACCATTATGGCAGAACGTGAAGAGGAACGGGTATGTCGGGAACTTCTTGAGTTGCAGCAAGGGTGTGAAGGACCCTTTGGAAGTTCCAGAGGTTAGGTGTGGTTAGTCTCGAGATGCCTCAGCAGAAATGGGCCTCATGTCGCCTGGAATGGAGAGGCTCCTGGATATTCCCGAGTTTCAGCAGGTGCTCTCGAGTTACGACGGGGATTCAGGGACCCGCTCTGGCGGCCGCAGGAAAGGCCAGTTATCATGCGTGTTGCTAGGGGGCCTCTCGTGATTCCTCTCCCGTCGATGCCGGGGCCTAAGACCTTGTGTGGATTCTGAGGATTCCTCTCCAGTGCTGACATGGATTTTGGGGTACTTCTGGAGTCTCCACAAAGGAGTCAGGCCTCGTCTCGAGTGGGGGCATGAGCGTGCCCTTTCCTCCCATGCTGTAGCAGCAGTGTCACGCTTCCCCTTGCGTGGACCAAGGGATCTGTGGCTTTCCCTCGAGTCTTTCCCACGAGGCTTTCCCACAGGGCTGTCCACGTGTCACGGTGGTGTGAGTCGATCCTCGGCGTGAAAGCCGAGGCAGTGCAGGGAAAACAGGTTCCTGTGGAACGGACTGAGATATCTGGGGGAGTCTTGGAATGGTGGCACGACCCTGCAGTTCCTCTCCCTTTCCTTTGGAGAGCGCCTCCTCTTGAGATGCGATGGGAATGCCGGGAATTCTTTCCCGACCAAGCAGGGAAAGGATCCGTCCTCTCGAGCTACGAGCCGGAAACGGAGCTCCTCTGCATGTGGCCGGGACCCTCGTGCTTCCTCTTGAGTGGAGACGGGTATGTCGGGGAACTTCTTGAGTTGCAGCATGGCAGTGAAAGACTCTTTGGAAGTTCCAGAGGTCAAGTGTGATTAGCCTCGAGACACCTCAGTGGAAACGGGCCTCATCTCGCCTGCAGGGGAGAACCTCCTGGATTTTACCGAGTTGCGGCAGGTGCTCTTGACTTACGACGGGGACCTCATGGACCCGCTCTGGTGACCTCAGGAAAGGCCAGTCCCCATGCGAGTTGCTAGAGGGCCTGTCGCTGTTCCTCTCCCGTCGATGCCAGGGCCTAAGACCTTGTGTGGAGTCGGGCCGGAACCTGAGGATTCCTCTCCAGGGCTGACATGCATCTTGGGGTACTTCTGGAGTCTCCCCAGGGGAGTCAGTCCTCGTCTCGAGTGGGGGCATGCACGTGTGCTTTCCTCCCGAGCTGTAGCAGCAGTGTCACGCTTCCCGTCGCGTGGATCAAGGGATCTGTGGCTTTCCCTCGAGGCTGTCCCACGAGGCTTTCCCACAGGGCTCTCCCACGTGCCACCGTGGTGTGAGTCGATCCTCGGCTTGAAAGTCCAGGCAGTACAGGGAAAACAGGTTTCCCTGGAATGGACTGATACATCTGGGGGGACTCTGGGAATGTTGGCACGGCCCTGGAGTTCCTCTCGCTTTTCCTGTGGAGAGGCCTCCTCTTGAGATGCGACGGGAACGCCGGGAATTCTTTCCCGAGGAAGCAGGGAAGGATCCCTCATCTCGAGCTTGGAGGCGGAAACGGAGCTCCTCTGGAGGAGGCCGGACCCTCGTGCTTCCTCTGGAGTGGAGACGGGTATATCAGGGAACCTCCTGAGTTGTAGCAAGGGTGTGTAGGACCCTTTGGAAGTTCCAGAGTTTAGTGTGATTACTCTCGAGACGCCGCAGATAAAATGGGCCTCATCTCGACTGGCGCAGAGAACCTCCTGGATTTTCTCGAGTTGCGGCAGGTGCTCTCGACATACGACCGTGACCTCAGGGACAGTGTAGCAGATGTGTCACGCTTCCCGTCGCGGGGATCAAGGGATCTGTGGCTTTCCCACGAGGCTTTCCCACAGGGCTGTCCCACGTGCCACCATGGTGTGAGTGGATCCTCGGCGTGAAAGTCGAGGCATTGAGGGGAAAACAGGTTCCTCTGAAATGGACTGAGATATCTGGGGGACTCTTGGAATGGTGGCACGACCCTGGAGTTCCTCTCTCCTTTCCTATTGAGAGCCCTTGCTCTTGAGAGGCCACGGGAACGCTGAAAAATCTTTCCTGACTAAGCAGGATAGGATCCCTCATCTCGAGCTACCAGGCGGAAACGGGGTTCCTCTGGATGTGGGCGGGACCCTCGTGCTTCCCCTGGAGTGGAGACGGGTATGTCGGGGAACTTCTTGAGTTGCAGCAAGGGTGTGAAGGACCCTTTGGAAGTTCCAGAGGTTAGGTGTGATTAGCCTCGAGAAGCCTCAGCTGAAATGGGCCTCATCTCGCCTGGAGGGGAGAACCTCCTGGATTTTCTCGAGTTGCGGCAGGTGCTCTGGACTTAAGACGGGGACCTCAGGGACCCGCTCTGGTGGCCTCAGGAAAGGCCAGTCCCCATGCAGGTTGCTAGAGGGCCTCTCGGGATTCCTCTCCCGTCGATGCCTGGGCCTAAGACCTTGTGTGGAGTCAGTGTCAGAACTTGAGGATACCTCTCCAGTGCTGACATGAATCTTGGGGCAGTTCTGGAGTCTCCCCAGGGGAGTCAGTCCTCGTCTCGAGTGGGGGCATGCTTGTGCGCTTTCCTCCCGAGATGTAGCAGGAGTGTTATGCTTCCCTTCGCGTGGATCAAGGGATCTGTGGCTTTCCCTCGAGGCTTACCCACCAGGGTTTCCCACGAGGCTTTACCACAGGGCTATCCCACGTGCCACCGTTGTGTGAGTCAACCCTCGGCTTGAAAGTGGAGGCAGTGCCAGGAAAACAGGTTTCCCTGGAATGGACTGAGACATCTGGGAGACTCTGGGAATGGTGGCACGACCCTGGAGTTCCTCTCGCCTTTCCTGTGAAGAGCGCCCCCTCTTGAGCTGCTATGGCAAGTCTGGGAATTCATTCCCGACCACGCAGGGAAAGGATCCCTCCTCTCGAGCTATGAGGCGGAAAAGGGGCTCCTCTGGATGTGGGCGGGCTCTCGTGCTTCCTCTTGAGTGGAGACGTGTATGTCGGGAAACTTCTTGAGTTGCAGCAAGGATGTGAAGGACCCTTTGGAAGTTCCAGAAGTTAGGTGTGATTAGCCTCGAGACGCCTCATTGGAAATGGGCCTCATCTCGCCTGGACGGGAGAACCTCCTGGATTTTCTCGAGTTGCGGCGGTGCTCTCGACTTACGACGGGGACCTCAGGGACCCGCTCTGGTGGCCTCAGGAAAGGCCAGTCCCCATGCGAGTTGCTCGGGGGCCTCTCGGGATTCCTCTCCCGTCGATGCCGGGGCCTATGACCTTGTGTGGAGTCGGTGCCGGAACCTGAGGATTCCTCTCCATTGCTGATATGGATCCTGGGGTACTTCTGGAGTCTCCCAGGGGGGGTCAGTCCTCGTTTCGAGTGGGGCCATGCACGTGTGCTTTTCTCCCGAGCTGTAGCAGCAGTGTCACGCTTCCCTTCGCGTGGATCAAGGGATCTGTGGCTTTCCCTCGAGGCATTCCCACGATCCACGAGGCTTTCCCACAGGGCTGTCCCACGTGCCACCGTGGTGTGAGTCGATCCTCGGCTTGAAAGTCGAGGCAGTGCAGGTAACACAGGTTTCCCTGGAGTGGACTGAGACATCTGGGGGACTCTGGGAATGGTGGCACGACCCTGGAGTTCCTCTCGCCTTTCCTGTGGAGAGCGCCTCCTCTTGAGATACGACAGGACCGCCGGGAATTCTTTCCCGAACACGCAGGGAAAGGATCGCTCCTCTGGATCTAGGAGGCGGAAACGGGTCTCTCTGGATGTGGGCGGGACTCTCTTGCTTCCTCTCGAGTGGAGACGGGTATGTCGTCGGGAACTTCTTGAGTTTGCAGCAAGGGTCGTGAAGGACCCTTTGGAAGTTCCAGAGGTTAGGTGTGATTAACCTCGAGATGCCTCAGAGAAATGGGCCTCATCTCGCCTGGAGGGGAGAACCTCCTGGATTTTCTCGAGTTGC
>NW_017207591.1:0-4343 GCF_001704415.2 Capra hircus | reverse complement strand
CCCTGGGGAGACTCCAGAAATACCCCAAGATCCATGTCAGCACTGGAGAGGAATCCTCAGGTTACGGCACCGACTCCACACAAGACCTTAGGCTCCGACATCAGGGGGAGAGGAATCCGAGAGGCCCCGCAGCTACTCGCATGGGGACTGGCCTTTCTGAGGCCAGCAGAAGCGGGTCCCTGAGGTCCCCGTCGTAAGTCGAGAGCACCTGCCGCAACTCGAGAAAAATCCAGGGGGTTCTCCCCTCCAGGCGAGATGAGGCCCATTTCACTCTGAGGCGTCTGGAGGCTAATCACACCTAAACTCTGGAACTTCCAAAGGGTCCTTCACACCCTTGCTGCAACTCAAGAAGTTCCCCGACATACCCGTCTCACTCGAGAGGAAGCACGAGAGTCCCGCCCACATCCAGCAGAGACCCGTTTCCGCCTCCTAGCTCGAGAGGAGGGATCCTTTCCCTGCGTGGTCGGGAAAAAATTCCCGGCGTTCCCGTCGCATCTCAAGAGGAGGCGCTCTCTACAGGAATGGCGAGAGGAACTCCAGGGTCGTGCCACCATTCCCAGAGTTCCCCAGATGTCTCAGTCCATTCCAGGGAAACCTGTTTTCCCTGCACCTGTCTCGACTTTCTAGCCGAGAATGGACTCACACCACGGTGGCACGTGGGACATCCCTGTGGGAAAACCTCGTGGGAAAGCCTCGTGGGAAAGCCTCGAGGGAAAGCCACAGATCCCTTGATCCAGGCGAAGGGATGCGTGACACTGCTGCTATAGCTCGGGAGGAAAGCTCACGTGCATGCCCCCACTCGAGACGAGGACTGACTCCCCTGGGGAGACTCCAGAAGTACCCCAAGAAGCATGTCAGCACTGAAGAGGAATCCTCAGATTCCGGCACCGAGCCACACAAGGTCTTAGGCCCCGGCATCGACGGAGAGGAAACCCGAGAGGCACCTCAGCAACTCGCATGGGGACTGGCCTTTTCTGAGGCCACCAGAGCGGCGTCCCTGAGGTCCCCGTCGTAAGTCGAGAGCACCTGTCGCAACTCGAGAAAATCCAGGAGGTTCTCCCCTCCAGGCGAGATGAGGCCCATTTCCGCTGAGACGTCTCGAGGCTAATCAACCTAACCTATGGAACTTCCAAAGGGTCCTTCACACCCTTGCTGCAACTCAAGAAGTTCCCCGACATACCCGTCTCCACTCGAGAGGAAGCAGGAAAGTCCCGCCGACATCCAGAGGAGCCACGTTTCCTCCTCATTGCTCGAGAGGTTTGATCCTTTCCCTGCGTGGTCGGGGAAAGAATTCGCGGCATTCCCGTCCCACATCAAGAGGAGGCGCTCTCCAGAGGAAAAACGAGAGGAACTCCAAGAGTCGTGCCCCATTCCCAGAGTCCCCCTAGATGTCTCAGTCCATTCCAGGGAAACCTGTATTCCCTGCACTGCCTCGACTTTCAAGCCGAGGATCGACTCACACCCACAGTGGCACGTGGGACAGCCCTGTGGGAAAGCCTCGTGGGAAAGCCTCTTGCGAAAGCCTCGAGGGAAAGCCACAGATCAGTTGATAAACGGCGAAGGAAGCTGTGACACTGCTGCTACAGCTCGGGAGGAAAGCGCACGTGTATGCCCCCACTCGAGTAGAGGACTGACTGCCCTGGGGAGACTCCAGAAGTACCCCAAGATCCATGTCAGCACTGGAGAGGAATCCTCAGGTTCCGGCACCGACTCCACACAAGATCTTAGGCCCTGGCATCGACGGGAGAGGAATCCTGAGAGGCCCCGAGCAACTCGCCATGGGGACTGGCCTTTCCTGAGGCCACCAGAGCGGGTCCCTGAGGTCCCCGTCGTAAGTTGAGAGCACCTGCCGCAACTCGAGAAAATCCAGGAGGTTCTCCCCTCCAGGCGAGATGAGGCCCATTTTCTGCTGAGGCGTCTCGAGGCTAATCACATCTAACATCTGGAACTTCCAAAGGGTCCTTCACACCCTTGCTGCAACTCAAGAAGTTCCCCGACATACCCGTCTCCACTCGATAGGAAGCACGAGAGTTCCGCCCGTATCCAGAGGAGCCCCGTTTCCACCTCCTAGACCGAGAGGAGGGATCCTTTCCCTGCGTGGTCGGGAAAGAATTCCCGGCATTACCGTCGTATCTCAAGAAGAGGCGCTCTGCACAGGAAAGGCCAAAGAAACTCCAGGGTCGTGCCACCATTCCCAGAGTCCCCCAGATGTCTCAGTCCATTCCAGGGAAACCTGTTTTCCCTGCACTGCCTCGACTTTCAAGCCGAGGATCGACTCACAAAACCGGGTGGCACGTGGGACAGCTCTGTGGGAAAGCCTCGTGGGAAAGCATCGAGGGAAAGACACAGATCCCTTGATCCACGCGAAGAGAAGCATGACACTGCTGCTACAGATCGGGAGGAAATCGCACGTGCATGGCCCCACTCGGAGATGAGGACTGACTCCCCTGGGGAGACTCCAGAAGTACCCAAGATCCATGTCAGCACTGGAGAGGAATGCTCAGGTTCCGGGCACGGACTCCACACAAGGTCTAGACCCCGGAATCTACGGGAGAGGAATCCCGAGAGGCCCCAGAGCAATTCCCATGGGGACTGGCCTTTCCTGAGGGCACCAGGGTGGGTCCCTGAGGTCCCCATCGTAAGTCCAGAGCACCTGCCGCAACTCGAGAAAATCCAGGAGGTTCCCCAATCCAGGCGAGATGAGGCCCATTTCCGCTGAGGCAACAAGGGGGTAATCACACTTAAACTCTGGAACTTCCAAAGGGTCCTTCACACCCTTGCTGCAACTCAAGAAGTTCCCTGACATACCCGTCTTCTACTCAAGAGGATCCCAAGGGTCCCGCCCATATCCATGAGTGGCCCCGTTTCCGCCTGCTAGCTCGAGAGGAGGGATCCTTTCCCTGCGTGGTCGGGGAAAGTATTCCTAGCGTTCCCGTCTCATCTCAAGCGTAGGCGCTCTCCACAGGAAAGGCGAGAGGAACTCCAGTATCACGCCCCCATTTCCCAGAGTCCCCTGGATGTCTCAGTCCATTCCAGGGAAAACCTTTTTTCCCTGCACTGCCTCGACTTTCAAGCTGAGGATCGACTCACACCCGGTGGCATGTGGACAGCCCTGTGGGAAAGCCTCGTGGGAAAGTCTCCTGAGAAAGCCTCGAGGAAAGCCACAGATCCCATGATCCACGCGAAGGGAAGCGTGACACTGCTGCTACAGCTCGGGAGGAAAACCCACGTGCATATCCCCACTCGCGAAGAGGAATGACTCCCCTGGGAGACTCCAGAGGAACCCAAGATCCACCTCAGCACTGGAGAGGAATCCTCAGGATCCGGCACAGACTCCACACAAGGTCCCAGGGCCGGCATCGACGGGGAGAGGAATCCCGAGAGGCCCCCGTGCAACTGCATGGGACTGGCCTTTCCTGAGGCCACCAGAGCGGTCCCTGAGGTCCCAGTCGTAAGTCGAGAGCACCTGCCGCAACTCGAGAAAATCCAGGAGGTTCTCCCCTCCGTTTGAGGCCCATTTCTGCTGAGGCGTCTCGAGGCTAATCACACCTAACCTCTCGAACTTCCGAAGGTCCTTCACACCCTTGCTGCAACTCAAGAAGTTCCCCGACATACCCGTCTCCACTCGAGAGGAAGCACGAGAGTCCCGCCCAAATCCAGAGCAGCCCCGTTTCCGCCTCATACCTCGAGCGAGGGATCCTTTCCCTGCGTGGTCGGAAAGAATTCCCGGCGTTCCCGTCGCATCTCAAGAGGAGGCGCTCTCCACTGGATAGGCGAGAGGAACTCCAGGGTCTTGCCACCATTCCCAGAGTCCCCCAGATGTCTCAGTCCATTCCAGGAGAAACCTGTTTTCCCTGCATTGCGTCGACTTTCAAAGCCGAGATCGACTCACACCACGGTGGCACGTGGGACAGCCCTGTGGAAAGCCTCGTGGAAAAGCCTCTTGGGAAAGCGTCGAGGGAAAGCCACAGATCCGTTGATCCACGCGAAGGGAAGCGTGACACTGCTGCTACAGCTCGGGAGGAAAGCGACGTGCATGCCCCCACTCGAGTAGAGGACTGACTGCCCTGGGGAGACTCCAGAAATACCCCAAGATCTATGTCAGCACTGGAGAGGAATCCTCAGGTTACAGCACCGACTCCACACAAACCTTAGTCTCCGACATCAAGGGGAGAGGAATCCGAGAGGCCCTGAGCTACTCAGAGGGACTGGCCTTTCCTGAGGCCACCAGAACGGGTCCCTGAGGTCCCCGTCGTAAGTCGAGAGCACCTGCCGCAACTCGAGAAAATCCAGGGGGGTTCTCCCCTCCAGGCGAGATGAGGCCCATTTCCACTGAGGCGTCT
>NW_017207590.1:0-4343 GCF_001704415.2 Capra hircus | reverse complement strand
AACTTTTTGCCCTTGGGTGGAGCTTGGTTTTTGGTGTAGGTATGAAGGCATTTGATGAGCTCCTATTGCTTAGTGTTCTCTGAATTCAAGAGTTCTCTAAAGTTTTCAGGCTTTGGATTTAAGCCTCCTGCTTCTGGTTTTCAGTTTTATTTTTACAGTAGCCTCTAGACTTCTCCATCCATACAGCACCGATGATAATACATCTAGGTTAAAAGATGAAAAGTTTCTCCACATTGAGGGACACTCAGAGAGGTTCATTGAGTTACAAGGAGAAGAGAAATGGAGGGGTAGTTAGAGGTAATTGGAATGAGATGCGGTGAAATCAAAAGAGGAGAGAGCAAGCTAGCCAGTATCACTTCCTTATGTGTGCTCTATAGTCTGGACCGCTCAGAGGTATTTACAGAGTTATACGGGGAAGAGGAAGGGAGGAAGTAGACAGAGGCGACCAGGAGGATAAAGAGAGAGGAATGAGAAGGAGAGAGACAATCCTGCCAGTAACCAGTTCCTTAGGTGTTCTCCACCGTCTGGAACACACAGAGATTCACAGAGTTGGATAGAGAAGAGATGGGGAGAAAAGAGACATAGGCCACCTGGTGGAGAAAAAGGAGAGTCCAAAGGAGGAGAGAGTGGTCAAGCCAGTAATCTCGCTCTCAGGTAAAACTTGGGAGTGAAGTTTGGGTTTTTAAATGTACAAAATTGACAACTAAAACCTAGGAGCAAAGATTAAAAATCTAGGTTAGAGGTTGGATTTTCAAAGATACAATATTAAAGAAAAGCAGAAGGAAAAAGGAAGAAAGAAAAAAAAGATTATTAAAAAACAAACAAACAAAGAAACAAAAAACAAAAACCACTAACAACCATCCAAAGACTAATTTATGGTGCTTGCCTTAAAAAAAAAAAAAAAAGTCTTTTTTTTTTTTTAATAAAATAGTAGGTTATAGAAATAAAAATTAGAGAGAAATAGAAAGACTTAACAATTTAAAAACAGTTAAAAAAAAAGAAAAAAAAAAAACAAAACAAACAACAAAAATAAAAAAAAAAAGGAATGATTTTAAAAATAGTAAAAATATACCTGGCCGTTCTCTGATGTTATGGGCCGTGTGGATCACTTCCGAGGTGGTTCCCTCTGTTTAACTTCTTCTGTTCGCTGGTTTTTTAGGCTCACTAGTTCAGTTGCTCTGTGGGGAGGGGGAATGCTGCAAACAAATAGCACTGTCGTGTGCACACAGTGTCTCAGCCCCGCTTGACCTTTCCCTTTTCGTGACGCACAAACCACTCCGGCTCTACAATGCCAGCAGGAACCGTCTGGGGCCGGCCCTAGGCTGCGTGCACTTCCCCGGTCCAAGCCGCTCAGGTTCGGCGCTCAGGCAGCCCTCAGAGGCACAGATTCGGCTGGGACTGCGCTTGCCCTTCCCGGGTCGGTAGCTCAGGAGTTTGGCGAGCACGATCGCCGCGGCTTGTCACCTTTTCTGCCGCTGCTGCTCAGCTTTCTGGGTGGGCTGCTGGCGCACCCCGTGAGGCAGATGGTGACTGTCCAGCACCCCCAGAAGTCTTAGCAAAGGAGCCTGCTTGCAGTTAGGTAAGTAAAGTCTCTCCGGGTCTGCAATTGCCCCTTTCCAGCCCTTATGGCTTCTGGCTGCCTGTCCCCGGCGGGGGATGGTCTGCAGTTGGCTTTTCCGTTCCGTCCTTTGTTCTGTGCTCTGTCCTGGCGGTGTCTTATGTTCGAGCTTTTCGCGTGGTAGCTATCCCACAGTCTGATTTGCTAGCCCAAGTTAGATCGTTCTGGTGCCCGTGGGTGTTCCTGCCCGATTCTTACAAGCACTGGCAGCCCAGCCTCCCGCGCGTCCCTGCCCTGCCCCCACGTCCCAATGGCGGATGCAGGCGTCTGTGCTGCTTTTCCGCTGGGGAGTTACTGTTGGGCTTGTAAATCTGTTCGTTTTTAATTATTTATCTATTTTCCTTCCTGTTATGTTGCCCTCTATGTTTCCAAGGCTCACCACAGACTAGGCAGGGAGAATGCTTCCTGGTGTTTGGAAATCTCTCTTCTTAAAATTCCCTTCCCGGACGGAGCTCCCTCCCCACCTCCTTTGTCTCCTTTCTCGTCTTTTTATATTTTTTCCTACCTGTTTTTGAAGACAATGGTCTGCTTTTCTGGTTGCCTGATGTCCTCTGCCAGCCTATAGAAGTTGTTTTGTGGAGTTTGCTCGGGGTTGAAATGTTCTTTGAGGAATTTGTGAGGGAGAAAGTGTCTTCCTGTCCTATTCCTCTGCCATCTTTCCCCTCTCACATGTGTATTTCAGAAACCAAACTTTAAATGATACATTAGATCAGTTAGACCTAATTGATATCTATAGGACATTCACCCCAAAACAATGAATTTCACCTTTTTCTCAAGTGCTCATGGAACCTTCTCCAGGATAGATCACATCCTGGGCCATAAATCCAAACTTGATAAATTCAAAAAAATCGAAATCATTCCAAGCATCTTTTCTGACCATAATGCATTAAGATTAGATCTCAAATACAGGAGAAAAACTATTAAAAATTCCAACATATGGAGGTTGAACAACACACTTCTGAATAACCAACAAATCACAGAAGAAATCAAAAAAGAAATCAAAATATGCATAAAACTAATGAAAATGAAAACACAACAACCCAAAACCTGTGGGACTCTATAAAAGCAGTGCTAAGATGAAAGTTCATAGCAATACAGGCATACCTCAAGAAACAAGAAAAAAGTCAAATAAATAACCTAACTCGACACCTAAAGCAACTAGAAAAGGAAGAATTGGAGAACCTCAGAGTTAGTAGAAGGAAAGAAATCTTAAAAATTAGGGCCAGAAATAAATGCAAAAGAAAGAAAAAGACCATAGCAAAAATCAACAAAGCCAAAAGCTGGTTCTTGCAAGGATAAATAGAATTGACAAACCATTACCCAGACTCATCAAGAAGCAAAGAGAGAAAAATCAAATCAATAAAATTAGAAATGAAAATGGAGAGAATCACAACAGACAAACACAGAAATGCAAAGGATCATAAAGAGACTACTATCAGCAGTTGTATGCCAATAAAATGGACAACGTGGAAGAAATGGACAAATTCTTAGAAATGTACAATTTTCCAAAAACTGAACCAGGAAGAAATAGAAAATCTTAACAGACCCATCACAAGCAAGGAAATTGAAACTGTAATCAGAAATCTTCCAGCAAACAAAAGCCCCAGGTCCAGACGGCTTCACAGCTGAATTCTACCAAAACTTTCGAGAAGAGCTAACACCTATCCTCCTCAAACTCTTCAGAAAATTGCAGAGGAAGGGAAACTTCCAAACTCATTCTATGAGGCCATCATCACCCAAATACCAAAACCTGACAAAGATGTCACAAAAATAGAAAACTACAGGCCAATATCACTGATGAACATAGATGCAAAAATCCTCAACAAAATTCTAGCAATCAGAATCCAACAACACATTAAAAAGATCATACACCATAACCAAGTGGCTTTATCCCAGGGATGCAAGGATTTCTCAATATCCACAAATCAATCAATGTAATTCACACCATTAACAAATTGAAATATAAAAGCCACATGATTATCTCAATAGATGCAGAGAAGGCCTTTGACAAAATTCAACATCCATTTATGGATAAAAACTCTCCAGAAAGCAGGAATAGAAGGAACATACCTCAACATAATAAAAGCTATATATGACAAACCCACAGCAAACATTATCCTCAATGGTGAAAAATTTGAAAGCATTTCCCCTAAAGTCAGGGAACAAGACAAGGGTGTCCACTTTCACCGCTACTATTCAACATAGTTCTGGAAGTTTTGGCCACAGCAATCAGAGCAGAAAAAGAAATAAAAGGAATCCAAATTGGAAAAGAAGAAGTAAAACTCTCACTGTTTGCAGATGACATGATCCTCTACATAGAAAACCCTAAAGATCCACCAGAAAATTACTAGAGCTAATCAATGAAATAATAGTAAAGTTGCAGGATATAAAATCAACACACAGAAATCCCCTTGCATTCCTTATACACTAATAATGAGAAAAGTAGAAAAAGAAATTAAAGGAAACAATTCCATTCACCATTGCAACGAAAAAGAATAAAATACTTAGGAATATATCTACCTAAAGAAACTAAAGACCTATATATAGAAAACTATAAAACACTGATGAAAGAAATCAAAGAGGACACTAATAGATGGAGAAAATATACCATGTTCATGATTGGAAGAATCAATATAGTGAAATGAGTATACTACCCAAAGCAATTACAATTCATGCTAATCCTATCAAGCTACCAGCCACATTTTTCACAGAACTAGAACAATAT
>NW_017207589.1:0-4344 GCF_001704415.2 Capra hircus | reverse complement strand
GAGCTGTAGCAGCGTTGTCACGCTTCCCTTCGCAGGGATCAAGTGATCTGTGGCTTTCCCTCGAGGCTTTCCCACGAGGCTATCCGCCACGAGGCTTTCCCCCAGGGCTGTCCCACGTGCCACCGGAGTGTGAGTCGATCCTGCGGCTTGAAAGCCGAGGCAGTGGCAGGGAAAACAGGTTTCCCTGGAGTGGACTGGATGTCTGGGGGACTCTGGGAATTGTGGAACGACCCTGGAGTTCCTCTCGCCTTTCCTGTGGAGAGCGGCCTCCTCTTGAGATGCGACGGGAACACCGGGAATTCTTTCCCGAACACGCAGGGAAAGGATCCCTCTCTCGAGATAGGAGGCGGAAACGGGACTCCTCTGAATGTGGGCGGGACTCTCGTGCTTCCTCTCGAGTGGAGACGGGTATGTCGGGGAACTTCTTGAGTTGCAGCAAGGGTGTGAGGGACCCTTTGGAAGTTCCAGAGTTTAGGTGTGATTAGCCTCGAGACGTCTCAGCCGAAATGGGCCTCATCTCTCCTGGAGGGGAGAACCTCCTGGATTTTCTCGAGTTGCGGCAGGTGCTCTTAACTTACGACGGGGACCTCAGGGACACGCTATGGTGGCCTCAGGAAAGGCCAGTCCCCATCGAGTTGCTCGGGGCCTGTCGGCATTCCTATCCGACGATGCGGGCTAAGAACTTGTGTGGAGTCGGTGCCGGAACCTGAGGATTCCTCTCCAGTGCCGACATTGATATTGGGGTAATTCTGGAGTTTCCTCAATGGAGTCGGTCCTCGTCTCCAGTGGGGCATGAACGTGCTTTCCTTCCGAGCTGTAGCAGCAGTGTCGCGCTTCCTTCGCGTGGATCAAGGGATCTGTGTCTTTCCTCGAGTCTTTCCCACGAGGCTTTCCACGAGGCTTTCCCACAGGCTGTCCACGTGCCACCGTGGTGTGAGTGATCCTCGGCTTGAAAGTCGAGGCAGTGCAGGAAGACAGGTTCCCTGGAATGGACTGAGACATCTGGGGGACTCTGGGAATGGTGGCACGACCCTTGTGTTCCTCTCGCCTTACCTGTGGAGAGCGTCTGCTCTTGAGATGCGACGGGAACGCGGGAATTCTTTCCGAACACGCAGGGAAAGGATACCTCCTCTCGAGCTAGTAGGCGGAAACGGTACTCCTCTGAATGTGGGCGGGACTCTCGTGCTTCCTCTCGATGGAGACGGGTATGTCGGAGAACTTCTTGAGTTGCAGCAAGGGTGTGAAGACCCTTTGGAAGTTAGAGAAGTTAGGCTTGATTAGCTCAAGTCGCCTCAGCGGAAATGGGCCTCATCTCGCCTGGAGGGAGAAACTCCTGGATTTTTCCGAGTTGCGGCTGTGCTATCGACATTACGTCGGGGACATCAGTGACCCGCTCTGGTGGCCTCAGAAAGGCCAGTCCACATGCGAGTTGCTCGGGCCTCTCGGATTCCTCTCCCGTCGATGCGGGCCTAAGACCTAGTATGAAGTCGGTGCTGGAACCTGAGGATTCCTCTCCAGTGCTGACATGTATCTTGGGGTACTTCTGGAGTCTCCCAGGGGAGTCAGTCCTCGTCTCGAGAGGGGGAATACACGTGCGCTTCCTCCGAGCTGTAGCAGTAGTGTCGCGTTCTCTTCACGTGGATCAAGCAATCTGTGGCTTCCCCTGAGGCTATCCCACAGGGCTGTCCCACGTGCCACCATGGTGTGAGTCGATCCTTGTCTGAAAATCGAGGCAGTGCAGGGAAAACAGGTTTCCCTAGAATGGACTGAGACATCTGGGGGACTCTGGGAATGGTGGCACGACACTGGAGTTCCTCTAGCCTTTCCTGTTGAGAGCGCCTCCTCTTGAGATGCGACGGGAACGCCGGGAATTCTTTCCCGAACACGCTGGAAAAGGATCCCTCCTCTCGAGCTAGGAGGCGGAAACGGGGCTCCTCTGGATGTGGGCGGAACTCTCGTGCTTCCTCTCGAGTGGAGACGGGTATGTCGGGGAACTTCTTGAGTTGCAGCAAGGGTGTGAAGGACCCTTTGGAAGTTCCAGGGGTTAGGTGTGATTAGCCTCGAGAAGCCTCAGCGCAAATGGGCCTCATCTCGCCTGGAGGGGAAACCTCCTGGATTTTCTCGAGATGCGGCAGGTGCTCTCGACTTACGACCGGGACCTCAGAGACCCGCTCTGGTGGCCTCAGGAAAGCCAGACCCCATGCGAGTTGCTCGGGGGCCTCTCCGGATTCCTCTCCCTTCGATGCCGGGGCCTAAGACCTTGTGTTGATTTGGTGCCGGAACTGAGGATTCCTCTCCAGTGCTGACATGGATCTTGGGGTACTTCTGGGGTCTCCCCCGGGGAGTCAGTCCTCATCTTGAGAGGGGGCATGCACTTGCGCTTTTCTCCCGAGCTGTAGCAGCGTTGTCACGCTTCCCTTCGCAGGGATCAAGTGATCATGGTTGTGGCTTTTCCTCGAGGCTTTCCCACGAGGCTATCCCACGAGGCTTTCCCACAGGGCTGTCCCACGTGCCACCGGAGTGTGAGTCGATCCTCGGCTTGAAAGCCGAGGCAGTGCAGGGAAAACAGGTTTCCCTGGAATGGACTGAGATGTCTGGGGGACTCTGGAATTGTGAACGACCCTGGAGTTCCTCTCGCCTTTCCTGTGGAGAGCGCCTCCTCTTGAGATGCGACGGAAAACCGGGAATTCTTTCCCGAACACGCAGGGAAAGATCCCTCCTCTCGAGATAGGAGGCGGAAACGGGACTCCTCTGAATGTGGCGCGGGACTCTCGTGCTTCCTCTCGAGTGGAGACGGGTATGTCGGGGAACTTCTTGAGTTGCAGCAAGGGTGTGAGGGACCCTTTGGAAGTTCCAGAGTTTAGGTGTGATTAGCCTCGAGACGTTCAGCCGAAATGGGCCTCATCTCTCCTGGAGGGGAGAACCTCCTGGATTTTCTCGAGTTGCGGCAGGTGCTCTTAACTTACGACGGGACCTCAGGGACACGCTATGGTGGCCTCAGGAAAGGCCAGTCCCCATGCGAGTTGCTCGGGGGCCTGTCGGCATTCCTCTCCCGACGATGCCGGGGCCTAAGAACTTGTGTGGAGTCGGTGCCGGAACCTGAGGATTCCTCTCCAGTGCCGACATTGATATTGGGGTAATTCTGGAGTTTCCTCAATGGAGTCGGTCCTCGTCTCCAGTGGGGGCATGAACGTGCTGTTTCCTTCCGAGCTGTAGCAGCAGTGTCGCGCTTCCCTTCGCGTGGATCAAGGGATCTGTGTCTTTCCTCGAGTCTTTCCCACGAGGCTTTCCCACGAGGCTTTCCCACAGGGCTGTCCCACGTGCCACCGTGGTGTGAGTGATCCTCGGCTTGAAAGTCGAGGCAGTGCAGGGAAGACAGGTTTCCCTGGAATGGAGTGAGACATCTGGGGACTCTGGGAATGGTGGCACGACCCTTGTGTTCCTCTCGCCTTACCTGTGGAGAGCGTCTGCTCTTGAGATGCGATGGGAACGCCGGGAATTCTTTCCGAACACGCAGGGAAAGGATACCTCCTCTCGAGCTAGTAGGCGGAAACGGTACTCCTCTGAATGTGGGCGGGACTCTCGTGCTTCCTCTCGAGTGGAGACGGGTATGTCGGAGAACTTCTTGAGTTGCAGCAAGGGTGTGAAGGACCCTTTGGAAGTTAGAGAAGTTAGGCTTGATTAGCCTCAAGACGCCTCAGTGGAAATGGCCTCATCTCGCCTGGAGGGGAGAAACTCCTGGATTTTCTCGAGTTGCGGCTGGTGCTCTCGACTTACGTCGGGGACATCAGTGACCCGCTCTGTGGCCTCAGGAAAGGCCAGTCCACATGCGAGTTGCTCGGGGCCTCTCGGGATTCCTCTCCCGTCGATGCGGGGCCTAAGACCTAGTGTGAAGTCGGGTGCTGGAACCTGAGGATTCCTCTCCAGTGCTGACATGTATCTTGGGTACTTCTGGAGTCTCCCAGGGGAGTCAGTCCTCGTCTCGAGAGGGGAATACACGTGCGCTTTCCTCCGAGCTGTAGCAGTAGTGTCGCGCTTCTCTTCACGTGGATCAAGCAATCTGTGGCTTTCCCCTGAGGCTTTCCCACAGGGCTGTCCCACGTGCCACCATGGTGTGAGTCGATCCTTGTCTTGAAAATCGAGCAGTGCAGGGAAAACAGGTTTCCCTAGAATGGACTGAGACATCTGGGGGACTCTGGGAATGGTGGCACGACACTGGAGTTCCTCTAGCCTTTCCTGTTGAGAGCGCCTCCCTCTTGAGATGCGACGGGAACGCCGGGAATTCTTTCCCGAACACGCTGGAAAAGGATCCCTCTCTCGAGCTAGGAGGCGGAAACGGGGCTC
>NW_017207588.1:0-4344 GCF_001704415.2 Capra hircus | reverse complement strand
AAAACAGGTTCCCTTGGAATGGACTGAGACATCTGGGGGACTCTGGGAATGGTGGCACGACACTGGAGTTCCTCTCGCCTTTCCTGTGGAGAGCGCCTCCTCTTTGAGATGCGACGGGAACGCCGGGAATTCTTTGCCGACCACGCAGGGAAAGATCCCTCCTCTCGAGCTAGGAGGCGGAAACGGCTCCTCTGGATGAGGAGGGACTCTCGTGATTCCTCTCGAGTGGAGACGGTGTGTCGGGGAACTTCTTGAGTTGCAGCAAGGGTGTGAAGGACCCTTTTTAAGTTCCAGAGGTTAGGTGTGATTAGCCTCGAGATGCCTCAGCGAAAATCGGCCTCATCTCGCCTGAGGGAGAACCTCCTGGATTTTCTCGAGTTGTGGCAGGTGCTCTCAACTTACGACGGGGACCTCAGGGACCCGCTCTGGTGGCCTCAGGAAAGGCCAGTCCCCAGCGAGTTGCTCGGGGTCATCTCGGGATTCATCTCCCGTCGATGCCGGGGCCTAAGATCTTGTGTGGAGTCGCTGCGGAACCTGAGGATTCCTCTCCAGTGCTGACATGGATCTTTCGGTACTTCTGGAGTCTCCCCAGGGGAGTCAGTCCTCGTCTCGAGTGGGGGCATGCACTTGCGCTTTCCTCCCGAGCTGTAGCAGCAGTGTCACGCTTTCCCTTCGCTTGGATCAAGGGATCTGTGGCTTTCCCTCGAGGGCCACGAGGCTTTCCGCAAGGCTTTCCCGCAGGGCTGTCCCACGTGCCACCGTGGTGTGAGTCGATCCTCGGCTTGAAAGTCGAGGCAGTGCAGGAAAAACAGGTATCCCTGGAATGGACTGAGACATCTGGGGGACTCTGGGAATGGTGGCACGACCCTGGAGTTCCTCTCGCCTTTTCCTGTGGAGAGCGCCTCCTCTTGAGATGCGACGGGAACGCCGGAATTCTTTCCCGACCACGCAGGGAAAGGATCCCTCCTCTCAAGCTAGGAGGCAGAAACGGGGCTCCTCTGGATGTGGGGGGGACTCTCGTGCTTCCTCTCGAGTGGAGACGGGTATGTCGCGGGGAACTTCTTGAGTTGCAGCAAGGGTGTGAAGGACCCTTTGTAAGTTCCAGGTTAGGTGTGATTAGCCTCGAGACGCCTCAGCGGAAATGGGCCTCATCTCGCCTGGAGGGGAGAACCTCCTGGATTTTCTCGAGTTGCGGCAGGTGCTCTCAACTTACGACGGGGACCTCAGGGACCCGCTCTGGTTCGCCTCAGGAAAGGCCAGTCCCCATGCGAGTTGCTCGGGGGCCTCTCGGATTCCTCTCCGTCGATGCCGGGGCCTAAGACCTTGTGTGGAATCGCTGCCGAAACCTGAGGATTCCTCTCCAGTGCTGACATGGATTTGGGGTACTTTTGGAGTCTCCAGAGGGGGAGTCAGTCCTCGTCTCGAATTGGGGGCATTCACGTGCGATTTCCTCTCGAGCTGTAGCAGCAGTGTCACGCTTCTCTTCCCGTGGATCAAGGGATCTGTGGCTTTCCCTCGAGGCTTGCCACGAGGCTTTCCCACAGGTTGTCCACAAGCCACCGTGGTGTGAGTCGATCCTCGGCTTGAAAGTCGTGGCAGCAGGGAAAACAGGTTTCCCTGGAATGGACTGAGACATCTGGGGACTCTGGGAATGGTGGCACGACCCTGGATTACCTCTCGCCCTTCCTGTGGAGAGCCCCTCCTCTTGAGATGCGACGGGAACGCCGGGAATTCTTTCCCGACCACGCAGGGAAAGGATCCCAGCTCACGAGCTAGGAGGCGGAAACGGGGCTCCTCTGGATGAGGGAGGGACTCTCCTCATTCCTCTCGAGTGCAGACGGGTATGTCGGGGAACTTCTTGAGTTGCAGCAAGGGTGTGAAGGACCCTTTGGAAGTTCCAGAGGTTAGATGTGATTACCCTCGAGACGCCTCTCTGGAAATGGGCATCATCTCGCTTAGAGGGAGAACCTCCTGGATTTTCTCGAGTTGCGGCAGGTGCCCTCGACTTACGACGGGGCCCAAAGGGACCCGCTCTGGTGGCCTCAGGAAAGGTCAATCCCCATGCGAGTTGCCTGGGGGCCTCTCGGTATTGCTCTGCCATCGATGCCAGGGCCTAAGACCTTGTGTGGAGTCGGTGCTGGAACCTGAGGATTTTCTCCAGTGGTGACATGGATCGTGGGGTACTTCTGGAGTCTCCCCAGGGGAGTCAGTCCTCGTCTTGAATGGGGGCATGCACGTGCGCTTTCCTCCCGAGCTGTAGCAGCAGTGTCACGCTTCCCTTCGCATGGATCAAGGGATCTGTGGCTTTCCCTCGAGGCTTTCCCACGAGGCTTTCCCACGAGGGGCTTTCTACAGGGCTGTCCCACGTGCCACCGTGGTGAGAGTGGAACCTCGGCTCTAAATTCGAGGCAGTGCAGGGAAAACAGGTTTCCCTGGAATGGACTGAGACATCTGGGGACTCTGGGAATGGTGGCACGACCCTGGAGTTCCTCTCGCTTTTCCTGTGGAGAGCGCCTCCTCTTGAGATGTGACGGGAATGCCGGGAATTCTTTCCCGTACACGCAGGGAAAGGATCCCTACACTCGAGCTAGGAGGCAGAAACGGGGCTCCGCTGGATGTGGGCGGGACTCTCGTGCTTCCTCTCGAGTGGAGACGGGTATGTTGGGGAACTTCTTGAGTTGCAGCAAGGATGTGAAGGACCCTTTGTAAGTTCCAGAGGTTAGTTGTGATTAGCCTTGAGACACCTCAGCGGAAATGTGCCTCATCTCGCCTGGAAGGTAGAACCTCCTGGATTTTCTCGACGTGCGGCTGGTGCTCTCGACTTACGACGGGGACCTCAGGGACCCGCTCTGGTGGCCTCAGGAAAGGCCAGTCCCCTTGCAAGTTGCACGGGGGGCTCTTGGATGCATCTCCCTTAGATGCTGGGGCCTAAGACCTTGTGAGGAGTCAGTGCCGGAACCTGAGGATTCCTCTCCAGTGCTGACATGGATCTTGGGGTACTTCTGGAGTCTCCCCAGGGGAGTCCGTCCTCGTCTCGAGTGGGGGCATGCACGTGCGCTTTCCTCCCGAGCTGCAGCAGTGTCACGCTTCCCTTCGCGTGGTTCAAGGTATCTGTGGCTTTCCCTCGAGGCTTTCCCACGAGGTTTTCCCACGAGGCTTTCCCACAGGGCTCTCCCACATGCCACCGAGATGTGAGTCGATCCTCGGCTAGAAAGTCGAGGCAGTGCAGGGATATCAGGTTTCCCTGGAATGGACTGAGACATCTGGGGGACTCTGGGAATGGTGGCACGACCCTGGAGTTCCTCTCGCCTTTCCTGTGGAGAGCGCCTCGTCTTGAGATGCGACGGGAACGCCGGGAATTCTTTCCCGACCACGCACGATAAGGATCCCTCCTCTCGAGCTAGGAGGCAGAAACGGGGCTCCTCTGGATGTGGGCAGAACTCTTCGTGCTTCCTCTCGAGTGGAGACGGGTATGTCGGGGAACTTCTTGAGTGGCAGCAAGGGTGTGAAGGACCGTTTGCACGTTCAAAGGTTAGGTGGGATTAGCCTCGATACGCCTCAGTGGAAATGGGCCTCATCTCGCCTGGAGGGGAGAAGCTCCTGGATTTTCTCGAGTTGCAGCAGGTGCTCTCGACTTACGACGGGGACCTCAGGGACCCGCTCTGGTGGCCTCAGGAAAGGCAGGTCCCCATGCGAGTTGCTCGGGGGCCTCTCGGATTCCCTCACGTCGATGCCGGGGACTAAGATCTTGTGTGGAGTCGGTGCCGGAACCTTAGGATTCCCCCTCCAGTGCTGACATGGATCTTGGGGTACTTCTGGAGTCTCCCCAGGGGAGTCAGTCCTCGTCTCGAGTGGGGTCATGCACGTGCGCTTTCCTCCGAGCTGTAGTAGCAGCAGTGTCACACTTCCCTTCGCGTGGATCAAGGGATCTGTGGCTTTCCCTCGAGGCTTTCCCACGAGGCTTTCCCAGAGGCTTTCCCATAGGGCTGTCCCACGTGCCACCGTGATGTGAGTCGATCCTCGGCTTGAAAGTCGAGGCAGTGCTGGGAAAACAGGTTTCCCGGAATGGACTGAGACATCTGGGGGACTCTGGGAATGGTGGCACGACCCTGGAGTTCCTCTCGCCTTTCCTGTGGAGAGCGCCTCCTCTTGAGATGCGACGGGAACGCCGGGAATTCTTTCCCGACCACGCAGGGAAAGGATCACTCCTCTCAGCTAGGAGGCGGAAACGGGCTCCTCTGGATTTGGGGGGGACTCTCTTGCTTCCTCTCGAGTGGAGACGGGTATGTCAGGGAACTTCTTGAGTTGCAGCAAGGTGTGAATTACCCTTTGGAAGTTCCAGAT
>NW_017207587.1:0-4345 GCF_001704415.2 Capra hircus | reverse complement strand
GGACCTCAGGGACCCGCTCTGGTGGCCTTAGGAAAGGCCAGTCCCCATGCGAGTTGCTCGGGGCCTCTCGGGATTCCTCTCCATCGATGCCGGGGCCTAAGACCTTGTGTGGGTCGGTGCCAGAACCTGAGGATTCCTCTCCAGTGCTGACATGGATCTTGGGGTACTTCTGGGTCTCCCCAGGGGAGTCAGTCCTCGTCTCGAGAGCGGGCATGCACGTGCACTTTCCTCCCGAACAGTAGCAGCAGTGTCACGCTTCCCTTCGCGTGGATCAAGGAGCTGTGGCTTTCACCGAGGCTTTCCCACGAGGCTTTCCCACGTAGGCTTCCCACAGGGCTGTCCCACGTGCCACCATGTGTGAGTCGATCCTCGGCTTGAAAGTCGAGGCAGTGCAGGGAAAACAGTTTTCCCTGGAATGGACTGAGACATCTGGGGGGTCTCTGTGAATGTGGCACGACCCTGGAGTTCCTCTCGCCTTTCCTGTGGAGAGCGCCTCCTCTTGAGATGAGACGGGAACCCAGGGAATTCTTTCCCGACCACGCAGGGAAAGGATCCTCCTCTCGAGAAGGAGGCGGAAACGGGGCCTCCTCTGGATGTGGCCGGGACTCTCGTGCTTCCTCTCGAGTGTAGACGGGTTAGTCGGGGAATTTCTTGGGTTGCAGCAAGGGTGTGAAGGACCGTTAGGAAGTTCCTTAGATATGATTACCTCGAGACGCCTCAGCGGAAATGGCCTCATCGCCTGGGGGGAGAACCTCCTGCATTTTTTCGAGTTGCGGCAGGTGCTCTCGATCTACGACGGGGACCTCAGGGACCCGCTCTGGTGGCCTCAGGAAAGGCCAGTCCCCGTGCGAGTTGCTCGGGGGCCTCTCGGGATTCCTCTCCCGTCGATGCCGGGGCCTAAGACCTGTGTGGAGTCAGTGCGTGAACCTGAGATTCTCTCCAGTGCGACATGGATCGTACTTCCCCAGGGGCGTCAGTCCTCGTCTCCATTGGGGGCATGCAGGTAGGATTCTCCCCCTGTAGCAGTGTCACGCATACGTGGATCAAGGGATCTGTGGCTTTCCCTATAGGCTTTCCCACAAGGCTTTCCCACGAGGCTTTCCCACAGGGCTGTCCCACGTGCCACCGTGTGTGTGAGTCGATCCTCGGCTTGAAAGTCGAGGCAGTGCAGGGAAAACATGGACTGAGACATCTGGGGGACTCTGGGAATGGTGGCACGACCCTGGAGTTCCTCTCGCCTTTCCTGTGGAGAGCGCCTCCTCTCTTGAGGTGCGACGGAACGCGGGGAATTCTTTCCCCACCACGCAGGGAAAGGATCACTCCTTCGATCTAGGAGGCGGAAACGGGGCTCCTCTGGATGTGGGCGGTACTCTCGTGCTTCATTTTGAGTGGAGACGGGTATGTCGGGGAACTTCTTGAGTTGCAGCAAGGGTGTGAAGGACCCTTTGAAAGTTCCAGAGGTTAGATGTGATTAGCCTCGAGATGCCTCAGCGGAAATGGGCCTCATCTGGCCTGGAGGGGAGAACCTCCTGGATTTTCTCGAGTTTCGGCAAGTGCTCTCGACTTATGACGAGGACCTCAGGGACCCGCTCTGTTGGCCTCAGGAAAGGCCAGTCCCCATGCGTGTTGCTCGGGGGCCTCTGGGATTCCTCTCCCGTCGATGCCGGGGTCTAAGATCTTGTGTGGAGTTGGTGCCAGAACCTGAGGATTCCTCTCCAGTGCTGACATGGATCTTGGGGTACGTCTGGAGTCTCCCCAGGGGAGTCAGTCCTCGTCTCGAGTGGGTGCATGCACGTGCGCTTTCCTCCCGAGCTCTAGCAGCAGTGTCATGCTTCTCTTCACGTGGATCAAGGGATCAGGGGCTTTCCCTCGAGGCTTTCCCACTAGGTTTTCCCAGGAGGCTTCCCACAGGGCTGTCCCACGTGCCACCGTGGTGTGAGTCGATCCTCGGCTTGAAAGTCGAGGCAGTGCAGGGAAAACAGGTTTCCCTGGAATGGACTGAGATATCTGGGGACTCTGGGAATGGTAGCACGACCCTGGAGTTCCTCTCGCCTTTCCTGTGGAGAGCGCCTCCTCTTGAGATGCGACGGGAACGCCAGGAATTCGTTCCCGACCACGCAGGGAAAGGATCCCTTCTCTCGAGCTATGAGGGGCAAACGGGGCTCCTCTGGATGTGGACGGAATCTCGTGCTTCCTCTCGAGTGGAGACGGGTATGACGGGGAACTTCTTGAGTTGCAGTAAGGGTTTGAGGGAACCTTTGGAAATTCCAGAGGTTAGGTGTGATTAGCCTCGAAACGCCTCAGGTGAAATGGGCCTCATCTTGCCTGGAGGGGAGAACCTCCTGTATTTTCTCGAGTTGCGGCAGGTGCTCTCGATTTACAACGGGGACCTCATTGACCCTCTCTGGTGGCCTGAGGAAAGGCCAGTCCCATCCGAGTTGCTCCTGGGCCTCTCGGGTTTCCCCTCCTGTCGATGCCGGGCCTAAGACCTTGTGTGGAGTTGGTGCCGGAACCTGAGGATTCCTCTCCAGTGCTGACATGGATCTTGGGGTACTTCCGGAGACTCCCCACGGGGTCAGTCCTTGTCTCGAGTGGTGGCATTCACGTGCGCTTTCCTCCCGAGCTGTAGCTGCAGTGTCACGCTTCCCGTCGCGTGGATTAAGGATCAGCGTCTTTCCCTAGAGCTTCCCACCAGGCTTTCCCACGAGGCTTACCCACAGGGCTGTCCCACGTGCCTCCGTGGTGTGAGTGGATCCTCGGCTTGAAAGTCGAGGCAGTGCAGGGAAAACAGGTTTCTCTGGAATGGACTGAGACATCTGGGGGACTCTGGGAATGGTGGCTGCACCCTGGAGTTCCTCTCGCCTTTCCTGTGGAGAGCGCCTCCTCTTGAGATGAGACGGGAACCCAGGGAATTCTTTCCCGACCACGCAGGGAAAGGATCCCTCCTCTCGAGATAGGAGGCGGAAACGGGCCTCCTCTGGATGTGGGCGGGACTCTCGTGCTTCCTTTCGAGTGTAGACGGGTTAGTCGGGGAATTTCTTGGGTTGCAGCAAGGGTGTGAAGGACCGTTAGGAAGTTCCAGATGTTAGATATTATTAGCCTCGAGACGCCTCAGCGGAAATGGGCCTCATCTCGCCTGGAGGGAGAACCTCCTGCATTTTTTTCGAGTTGCGGCAGGTGCTCTCGATCTACGACGGGGACCTCAGGGACCCGCTCTGGTGGCCTCAGGAAAGGCCAGTCCCCATGCGAGTTGCTCGGGGGCCTCTCGGGATTCCTCTCCCGTCGATGCCGGGGCCTAAGACCTTGTGTGGAGTCAGTGCGTGAACCTGAGGATTCCTCTCCAGTGCCGACATGGATCTTGGGGTACTTCTGGAGTCTCCCCAGGGGCGTCAGTCCTCGTCTCCATTGGGGGCATGCAGGTAGGATTTCCTCCCGAGCTGTAGCAGGAGTGTCACGCATCCCTTTACGTGGATCAAGGGATCTGTGGCTTTCCCTATAGGCTTTCCCACGAGGCTTTCCACGAGGCTTTCCCACAGGGCTGTCCCACGTGCCACCGTGGTGTGAGTCGATCCTCGGCTTGAAATTCGAGGCAGTGCAGGGAAAACATGGACTGAGACATCTGGGGGACTCTCGGGAATGGTGGCACGACCCTGGAGTTCCTCTCGCCTTTCCTGTGGAGAGCGCCTCCTCTTGAGATGCGACGGGAACGCGGGGGAATTCTTTCCCCACCACGCAGGGAAAGGATCACTCCTTCGAGCTAGGAGGCGGAAAAGGGGCTCCTCTGGATGTGGCGGTACTCTCGTGCTTCATTTTGAGTGGAGACGGGTATGTCGGGGGAACTTCTTGAGTTGCAGCAAGTGTGTGAAGGACCTTTGAAAGTTCCAGAGGTTAGATGTGATTAGCCTCGAGATGCCTCAGCGGAAATGGGCCTCATCTGGCCTGGAGGGGGAGAACCTCCTGGATTTTCTCGAGTTTCGGCAAGTGCTCTCGACTTATGACGAGAACCTCAGGGGACCCGCTCTGTTGGCCTCAGGAAAGCCAGTCCCCATGCGTGTTGCTCGGGGCCTCTCGGGATCCCTCTCCCATCGATGCCGGGGCTAAGACCTTGTGTGGAGTCGGTGCCGGAACCTGAGGATTCTCTCCAGTGCTGACATGGTACTTGGGGTAATTCTGGTTTCTCCCCACGGGAGTCAGTCCTCGTCTCGAGTGGGGACATGCACGTGCACTTTCCTCCCCGAACAGTAGCAGCAGTGTCACGCTTCCCTTCGCGTGGATCAAGGGAGCTGTGGCTTTCCCTCGAGGCTTTCCCACGAGGCTTTCCCACAAGGCTTTCCCACAGAGCTGT
>NW_017207586.1:0-4345 GCF_001704415.2 Capra hircus | reverse complement strand
TCCTGGATTTTCTCGAGTTGGCGCAGGTGCTCTCGACTTAACGAAGGGACCTCAGGGACCCGCTCTGGTGGCCTCAGGAAAGCCAGTCCCATGCGAGTTGCTCGGGGCCTCTCGGAATTCCTCTCCCGTCGATGGGGCGTAAGATTTTGTGTGAGTCGGTGCCAAACCTGAGGATTCCCTCTCCATTGCTGAATGGATCTTGGGTACTTCTGAGTATCCCCAGGGGAGTCAGTCTCGTCTCGAGTGGGGCATGCACGTGTGCCTTCCTCCGAGCTGTAGCAGCAGTGTCATGCTTTTCCGGAGTGGATCAAGGATCTGTGGCTTTCCCTCGAGGCTTTCCACGAGGCTTTCCACGAGTTTCCCACAGGGATGTCCCACGTGCCACCGTGGTGTGAGTCGATCCTCGCTTGAAAGTCGAGCAGTGCAGGGAAAACAGGTTTCCCTGGAATGGACTGAGACATCTGGGGGACTCTGGAATGGTGGCACGAACCCTGGAGTTCCTCTCGCCTTTCCTGTGGAGAGCGCCTCCTCTTGAGATGTGACGGGAACGCCGGAATTTTTCCCGCGACCACGAAGGGAAAGGATCCCTCCTCTGAGCTAGGAGGCGGAAACGGGGCTCCTCTGGATGTGGGGGAACTCTCGTGCTTCCGCTCGAGTGGAGACGGGTATGTCGGGGAACTTGTTGAGTTGCAGCAAGGGTGTGAAGGACCCTTTGGGAGTCCCAGAGGTTAGGTGTTAGCCTCGAGACGCCTCAGCGGAAATGGGCCTCATCTCGCCTGGAGGGGAGAACTCCTGGATTTTCTCGAGTTGTGGCAGGTGCTCTCGACTTCTGACGGGGACCTCAGGGACCTGCTCCGGTGGCCTCTGGAAAGGCCAGTCCCCATGCGAGTTGCTCGGGGCCTCTCGGGATTCCTCTCCCGCCGATGCAGGGGCCTAAGACCTGGCGTGGATTCGGTGCCGGAACGTGAGCTTTCCTCTCCAGTGCTGACATGGATCATGGGGTACTTCTGGAGTCTCCCCAGGGGAGTCAGTCCTCGTCTCGAGTGGGGGCATGCACGTGGACTTTCCTCTCGAGCCTTAGCAGCAGTGTCACGCTTCCCTTCGCTTGGATCAAGGGATCTGTGGCTTTCCCTCGACGCTTTCCCACGAGGCTTTCCCACGAGGCTTTCCCACAGGGCTGTACCTCGAGCCACCGTGGTGTGAGTCGATCCTTGCTTGAAGGTCGAGCAGTGCAGGGAAAACAGGTTTCCCTGGAATGGACTGAGACATCTGGGGGACTCTGGAATGGTGGCACGACCTGGAGTTCCTCTCGCCTTTCCTGTGGAGAAGCGCCTCCTCTTGAGATGCGACGGGAACGCCGGGAATTCTTATCCCCACCAAGCAGGGAAAGGATCCCTCCTCTCGAGCTAGGAGGCGGAAACTGGGCTCCTCTGGATGTGGGCAGAACTCTCGTGCTTCCTCTCGAGTGGAGACGGGTATGTCGGGGAACTTCTTGAGTTGCCAGCAAGGGTGTGAAGGACCCTTTGGAAGTTCCAGATATTAGGTGTGATTTGCCTCGATTCGCCTCAGCGGAAATGGGCCTCATCTCGCCTCTAGGGGAGAACCTCCTGAATTTTCTCGAGTTGCGGCTGGTGCTCACGAATTACGTCGGGGACCTCAGGGACACGCTCTGGTTCCCTCAGGAATGGCTAGTCCCTTGCGAGCTGCTCGGGGGCCTCTCGGGATTCCTCTCCAGTCGATGCCGGGGCCTAAGACCTTGTGTGGAGTCGGTGCCAGAACCTGAGCATTCTTCTTCAGTGATGACATGGATCTTGGGGTACTTCTGCAGTCTCCACAAGGGAGTCAGTCCTCGTCTCAAGTGGGGGCATGCACGTGCGCTTTCCTCCTGAGCTGTAACAGCAATGTGGCGCTTCCCGTCGCGTGGATCAACGGATGTGGCTTTCCCTCGAGGCTTTCCCACGAGGGTTTTCCACAGGGCTGTCCCACGTGCCACCGTGGTGTGAGTTGATCCTCAGCTTGAAAGTCGAGGCAGTGCAGGGAAAACAGGTTTCCCTGGAATGGACTGAGACATCTGGGGGACTCTGGGAATGGTGGCACGACCCTGGAGTTCCTCTCGCCTTTCCTGTGGAGAGCCCCTCCTCTTAAGATGCGACGGAAACGCCGGGAATTCTTTCCGACCACGCAGGGATAGGATCCTTCCGCTCGAGCTAGGAGGCAGACATGGGACTCCTCTGGATGTGGGCGGGACTCTCGTGCTTCCTCTCGAGTGGAGACGGGTATGTCGGGCAACTTCTTGAGTTGCAGCAAGGGTGTGAAGGACCCTTTGGAAGTTCCAGAGGTTAGGTGTGATTAGCCTACAGACGCCTCAGCGGAAATGGGCCTCATCTCGCCTGGAGGGGAGAACCACCTGGATTTTGTCGAGTTGCGGCAGGTGCTCTCGACTTACGACGGGGACCTCAGGGACCCGCTCTGGTGGCCTCAGGAAAGGCAGTCCCATGTGAGTTGATTGGGGGGCCTCTCGGATTCCTCTCCCGTCGATGCCGGTGCCTAAGACCTTGTGTGGAGTGTGGTGCCGAACTGAGGATTCCAGTGCTGACAATGGATCTTGGGTACTTCTGGAGTCTCCCCAGGGGAGTCAGTCCTCGTCTCGAGTGGGGGCATGCAGTGCGCTTTCCTCCCGAGCTTAGCAGCAGTGTCACGCTTCCCTTCGCGTGGATCAAGGGATCTGTGGCTTTCCCTCGAGGCTTCCCGAGGCTTTTCCCACGAGGCTTTCCCACGAGGCTTTCCACAGGGATGTCCCACGTGCCACCGTGGTGTGAGTCGATCCTCGGCTTGAAAGTCGAGGCAGTGCAGGGAAAACAGGTTTCCCTGGAATGGACTGAGACATCTGGGGGACTCTGGGAATGGTGGCACGACCTGGAGTTCCTCTCGCCTTTCCTGTGGAGAGCGCCTCCTCTTGAGATGTGACGGGAACGCCGGAATTTTTCCCCGACCACGAAGGGAAAGGATCCCTCCTCTGGAGCTAGGAGGCGGAAACGGGGCTCCTCTGGATGTGGGGGGAACTCTCGTGCTTCCCCTCGAGTGGAGACGGGTATGTCGGGGAACTTGTTGAGTTGCAGCAAGGGTGTGAAGGACCCTTTGGGAGTCCAGAGGTTAGGTGTTAGCCTCGAGACGCCTCAGCGGAAATGGGCCTCATCTCGCCTGGAGGGGAGAACCTCCTGGATTTTCTCGAGTTGTGGCAGGTGCTCTCGACTTCTGACGGGGACCTCAGGGACCTGCTCCGGTGGCCTCTGGAAAGGCCAGTCCCATGCGAGTTGCTCGGGGGCCTCTCGGGATTCCTCTCCCGTCGATGCAGGGGCCTAAGACCGGGCGTGGATTCGGTGCCGAACGTGAGCTTTCCTCTCCAGTGCTGACATGGATCTGGGGTACTTCTGGAGTCTCCCCCAGGGGAGTCAGTCCTCGTCTCGAGTGGGGGCATGCACGTGGACTTTCCTCGAGCCTTAGCAGCAGTGTCACGCTTCCCTTCGCTTGGATCAAGGGATCTGTGGCTTTCCCTCGACGCTTTCCCACGAGGCTTTCCCACGAGGGCTTTCCAGGGGCTGTACCCGAGCCACCGTGGTGTGAGTCGATCCTTGGCTTGAAGGTCGAGGCAGTGCAGGGAAAACAGGTTTCCCTGGAATGGACTGAGACATCTGGGGGACTCTGGGAATGGTGGCACGACCCTGGAGTTCCTCTCGCCTTTCCTGTGGAGAGCGCCTCCTCTTGAGATGCGACGGGAACGCCGGGAATTCTTTCCGCCACCAAGCAGGGAAAGGATCCCTCCTCTCGAGCTAGGAGGCGGAAACTGGGCTCCTCTGGATGTGGGCAGAACTCTCGTGCTTCCTCTCGAGTGGAGACGGGTATGTCGGGGAACTTCTTGAGTTGCAGCAAGGGTGTGAAGGACCCTTTGGAAGTTCCAGATATTAGGTGTGATTTGCCTCGATTCGCCTCAGCGGAAATGGGCCTCATCTCGCCTCTAGGGGAGAAACCTCCTGAAATTTTCTCGAGTTGGCGGCTGGTGGCTCACGAATTACGTCGGGGACCTCAGGGACACGCTCTGGTTCCCTCAGGAATGGCTAGTCCCCTTGCGAGCTGCTCGGGGGCCTCTCGGGATTCCTCTCCAGTCGATGCCGGGGCCTAAGACCTTGTGTGGAGTCGGTGCAGAACCTGAGCATTCTTCTTCAGTGATGACATGGATCTTGGGTACTTCTGCAGTCTCCACAAGGGAGTCAGTCCTCGTCTCAAGTGGGGGCATGCACGTGCGCTTTCCTCCTGAGCTGTAACAGCAATGTGGCGCTTCCCGTCG
>NW_017207585.1:0-4346 GCF_001704415.2 Capra hircus | reverse complement strand
AAGCCGGCATAAGACCTTGTGTGGAGTCGGTGCCGGAACCTGAGGATTCCTCTCCAGTGCTGACATGGAACTTGGGGTACTTCTGGAGTCTCCAGGGGAGTCAGAGTCGAGTCGGCAAGTGGGGCATGCACGTGCGCTATCCTCCTGAGCTGTAGCAGCAGTGTCACGCTTTCCTTCGGTGGATCAAGGATCTGTGGCTTCCCTGGAGGCTTTCACGAGGCTTCCGCAGGGCTGTCCACGTACCCCGTGGTGTGTGAGATCCTCGGCTTGAAGTCGAGGCATTCCAGGGAAAGCAGGTTTCCCTGGAATGGACTGAGACATCTGGGGACTCTGGGAATGGTGGCACGACACTGGAGTTCCTCTCGCTTTCCTGTGGAGAGGGCCTCCTGTTGAGATGCGACGGGAATGCCGGGAATTCTTTCCCAAACACGCAGGGAAAGGATCCTGCCTCTCGAGCTAGGAGGCGGAATCGGGGCTCCTCTGGATGTGGGGACTCTCGTGCTTCCTCTCGAGTGGAGACGGGTATGCGGGGGAATTTCTTGAGTTGCAGCAAGGGTGTGAAGGACCCTTTGGAAGTTCCAGAAGTTAGGTGTGATTAGCCTCAAGACGCCTCAGCGGAAATGGCCCTCTCTCATCTGGAAGGGAGAACCACCTGGATTTTGTCGAGTTGCGGCAGGTGCTCTCGACTTACGACGGGGACCTCAGGGACCCGCTCTGCTGGCCTCAGGAAATCCCAGTCCCCATGCGAGTTGCTCGGGGGCCGCTCAGGATTCCTCTCCCGTCGAAGCCGGGGCCTAAGATCTTGTGTGGAGTCGGTGCCGGAACCTGAGGATTCCTCTCCAGTGCTGACATGGATCTTGGGGTACTTCTGGAGTTCCCCAGGGGAGTCAGTCCTCCTCTTGAGTGGCGGCATGCACGTGCGCTTTCCCTCCCTAGCTGTAGCAGCAGTGTCTTGCTTCCCTTCGCGTGGATCAAGGGATCTGTGGCATTCCCTCGAGGCTTTCCCACGAGGCTTGCCCTCGAGGCTTTCCACAGGGCTGTCCTACGTTGCACCGTGGTGTGTGTCGATCCTCCTCAGCTTGAAAGTCGAGGCAGTGCAGGGAAAACAGGTTTCCCTGGAATGGACGCAGACATCTGGGGGACTCTGGGAATGGTGGCACGACCCTGAGGTTCCTCTCGCCTTTCCTGTGGAGAGCGCCTCCTCTTGAGATGCGACGGGAACGCCGGGAATTCTTTCCCGACCACGCAGGGAAAGGATCCTCCTCTCAAGCTAGGAGGCGGAAACGGGGCTCCTCTGGATGTGGGCGGGACTCTCGTGCTTCCACTCGAGTGGAGACGGGTATGTCGGGGAACTTCTTGAGTTGCAGCAAGGGTGTGAAGGACCCTTTGTAAGTTCCAGAGGTAGGTGTGATTAGCCTCGAAACGCCTCAGCGAAAGTGGGCCTCATCTCGCCTGGATGGAGAACCCCTGGATTTTCTCGAGTTGTGGCAGGTGCTCTCGACTTACGACGGGGACCTCAGGGACCCGCTCTTGTGGCCTCAGGAAAGGCCAGTCCCATGCGAGATGCTCAGGGACCTCTCGGGATTCCTCTCCCGTCGATGCAGGGGCCTAAGATATTGTGTGGAGTGGGTGCCGAAACCTGAGGATTCCTCTCCCGGGCTGACATGGATCTTGGGGTTCTTCTGGAGTCTCCCCAGGGGAGTCAGTCCTCGTCTCGAGTGGGGCATGCACGTGCGATTTCCTCCCGAGCTGTAGCAGCAGTGTCACGCTTCCCTTCGCGTGGATCAAGGGATCTGTGGCTTTCCCTCGAGGCTTTTCCCGCGAGGCTTTCCACAGGGCTGTCCCACGTGCCACCGTGGTGTGAGTCGATCCTCGGCTTGAAAGTCGAGGCAGTGCAGGGAAAACAGGTTTCCCTGGAATGGACGGAGACATCTCTGGGACTCTGTGAATGGTGGTACGACCCTGGAGTTCCTCTCGACTTTCCTGTTGAGAGCGACTCCTCTTGAGATGCGACGGGAACACCGGGAATTCTGTCCCAACCACGCAGGTAAAGGATCTCTCCTCTCGAGCTAGGAGGCGGAAACCGGGCTCTCCTGGATGGGGGCGGGACTCTCGTGCTTCCTCTCGAGTGGAGACGGGTATGTCGGGGAACTTCTTGAATTGCAGCAAGGGTGTGAAGGACCCTTTGGAAGTTCCAGAGGTTAGGTGTGATTAGCCTCGAGACGCCTCAGCGGAAATGGGCCTCATCTCGCCTGGAGGGGAGAACCTCCTGAATTTTCTCGTATTGCGGCAGGTGCTCTCGACTTACGACGGGGACCTCAGGGACCCGCTCTGGTGGCCTCAGGAAAGGCCAGTCCCCATGCGAGTTTTCTGTGGCCTCTCGGGATTCCTCTCCAGTCGTTGCCGGGGCCTAAGACATTGTGTGGAGGCGGTTCCTGAAGCTGAGGATTCCTCTCCAGTGCTGAAATGGATCTTGGGGAACTTCTGGACTCTCCCAGTGGAGTCAGTCCTCGTCTCGAGTGGTGCATACAAGTGCGCTTTACTCTCGAGCTTTAGCAGCAGTGTAACGCTTCCCCTTGGCGTGGATCAAGGGATCTGTGGCTTTCCCTCGAGGCTTTCCCGCGAGGCTTTCCCACAGGACTGTCCCACGTGGCATCGTGGTGTGAGTCGATCCTCTGCTTGAAAGTCGAAACAGTGCAGGAAAACAGGTTTCCCCTTGAATGGACTTAGACATCTGGAGGACTCTGGGAATGGTGGCACGACCCTGGAATTCCTCTCGCCTTTCCCGTGGAGAGTGCCTCCTCTTGAGATGCGACGGGAACGCCGGGAATTCTTTCCCGACCACGCAGGGAAAGGATCGCTCCTCTCGAGCTAGGAGGCGGAAACGGGGGCTCCTCTGGATGTGGGCGGGAAATTCGTGCTTCCTCTCGAGTGGAGACGGGTATGTAGGAACTTCCTGAGTTGCAGCAAGGGTGTGAAGGACCCTTTGGAAGTTCCAGAGGTTAGGTGTGATTAGCCTCGAGACGCCTCAACGGAAATGGGCCTCATCTCGACTGGAGTTGAGAACCTCCTGGATTTTCTTGAGTTGCGGCAGGTGCTCTCGACTTATGACGGGGACCTCAGTGACCCGCCTGGTGGCCTCAGGAAAGGTCAGTCCCCATGCAAGTTGCTCGGGGCCTCTCGGGATTCCTCTCCCGTCGATGCTGGGCCTAAGACCTTGTGTGGAGTCGGTGCCGGAACGTGAGGATTCCTCTCCAGTGATGACATGGATCTTGGGGTACTTCTGGAGTCTTCCCAGGGGCGTCAGTCCTCGTCTCGAATGGGGCCCTGCAAGTGCGCTTTCCTCTCGAGCTGTAGCAGCAGTGTCACGCTTCCCTTAGCGTGGATCAAGGGATCTGTGTCTATCGCTCGAGCTTTTCCACGAGGCTTTCCCACGAGGCTTACCCACAGGGCTGTCCCACGTGCCACCGTGGTGTGCGTCGATCCTCGGCTTGAACGTCGACGCAGTGCAGGGAAACCAGGTTTCCCTGGAATGGACTGAGATATCTGGGGGACTCTGGAAATGGTGGCACGACCCTGGTGTTCCTCTCGCCTTTCCTGTGGAGAGCGTCTCCTCTTGAGATGCGAAGGGAACGCCGGAATTCTTTCCCGACCACGCAGGGAAAGGATCCCTCCTCTCGAGCTATGAGGCGGAAACGGGACTCCTCTGGATGTGGGCGGGACTCTCGTGCTTCCTCTCGAGTGGAGACGGGTATGTCGGGGAATTTCTTGAGTTGCAGCAAGGGGTGTGAAGGACCCTTTGGAATTTCCAGAGGTTAGGTGTGATTAGCTTTGAGACGCCTCAGCGGAAATGAGCCTCATCTCGCCTGGAGGGGAGCACCTCCTGGATTTTCTGGAGTTGCGGCAGGTGCTATAGACTTACGACGGGGACCTCAGGGACCCGCTCTGATGGCCTCAGCAAAGGCCAGTCCCCATGCGAGTTGCTCGGGGCCTCTCCGGATTCCTCTCCCCGTCGATGCCGGGCCTAAGACCTTGTGTGGAGTCAGTGCCGGAACCTGAGGATTCCTCTCCAGTGCTGACATGGATCTTGGGGTACTTCTGAGTCTCCCCAGGTGAGTCAGTCCTCGTCTCGAGTGGGGGCATGCACGTGCGCTTTCCTCCCGAGCTGTAGCCGCAGTGTCGCGCTTCGCTTCGGCGTGGATCAAGGGATCTGTGGCTTTTCCCCGACGAGCTTTCCCACGAGGCTTTCCCAGGAGCTTTGTCCCACGTACCCCCGTGGGTGTGAGTTGATCCTCGGCTTGAAGTCGAGGCATTAAAGGGAAAGCAGGTTTCCTGGAATGGACTGA
>NW_017207584.1:0-4346 GCF_001704415.2 Capra hircus | reverse complement strand
CTCGAGGGAAAGCCACTGATCCTAGGATACACGCGGAAGGAAGCGTGACACTGCTGCTACAGTTCGGAGGAAAGTGCACGTGCATGCCCCACTCGAGACGAGGACTGACTCCCCTGGGGAGACTCCAGAAGTACCCCAAGATCCATGTCAGAACTGGAGAGGAATTCTCAGTTTCCGACACCGACTCCACACAAGTCTTAGGCCCTGGCATCGATGGGAGAGGAATCCCGAGAGGGACCCCGAGCAAATCGCATGGGACTGCCTTTCCTGAGGCCACCAGAGCGGGTCCCTGAGGTCCCCGTAGTAATTCGAGAGCACCTGCCGCAACTTGAGAAAATCCAGGAGGTTCTCCCTCTTGGCGAGATGAGCCCATTTCACCTGAGTTCTCTCATGGCTAATCACACCTAACCTCTGGAACTTCCAAAGGGTCCTTCACACCCTTTCTGCAATTCAAGCAGATCACCAACATACCAGTCTCCACTCGAGAGGAAGAACGAGAGTCCCGCCCACATCCAGAGGAGCCCGTTTCCGACTCCTAGCTCGAGAGGAGGGATCCTTTCCCTGCGTGGTCGGGAAGAGAATTCCCGGCGTTCCATCGCATCTCAAGAGGGGCGCTCTCACAGGGAAGGCGAGAGGAACTCCAGGGTCGTGCCACCATTCCCAGAGTCCCACAGATGTCTTAGTCCATTCCAGGGAAACCTGTTTTCCCTGCACTGCCTCGACTTTTCAAGAAGAGGTTCGACTCACACCAAGGTGGCAGGTGGGACAGTCCTGTGGGAAAGCGTCGTGGAAAGCGTCGTGGAAAGCCTCGAGGGAAAGCCACAGATCCCTTGATCCTCGCGAAGGGAAGCTCAACACTGCTGCTACAGCTCGGAGGAAAGCGCACGTGCATGCCCCCAACTCGAGACGAGGACTGACTCCCCTGGGAGACTCCAGAAATACCCCAAGATACATGTCAGCACTGGAGAGGAATCCTCAGGTTTTGGCACAGACTCCACACAAGATCTTAGGTCCCGGCATCGACGGGAGACGAATCCCGAGAGACCCATGAGCAACTCGCATGGGGACTTCCCTTTCGTGAGGCCACAAGAGGGGGTCCCTGATGTCACCGTCGTAAGTCGAGAGCACCTGCTGCAACTCGAGAAAATCCAGGAGGTTCTCCTCTCCTGGCGAGATGAGGCCCATTTCCGCTGAGGGGTCTCGAGGCTAATCACACCTAAACTCTGGAACTTCCAAAGGGTCATTCACACCCTTGCTGCAACTCAAGAAGTTCCCCAACATGCCGTCTCCACTCGACAGGAAGCACGAGAGTCCCGCCCACATCCAGAGGAGACCCGTTTCCGCCTCCTAGCTAGAGAGGAGGGATACTTTCCCTGCGTGGTCGGGAAAGAATTCCCGGCGTTCCCGTCGCATCTCAAGAGGAGGCGCTCTCCACAGGAAAGGCGAGAGAACTCCAGGGTCGTTTCACCATTCCCAGAGCCCCAGATGTCTCAGTCCATTCCAGGGAAACCTGTTTTCCCTGCACTGCCTCGACTTTCAAGCGAGGATCGACTCACACCACGGTGGCACGTGGGACAGCCCTGTGGGAAAGCCTCGTGGGAAAGCCTCGTGGAAAGCCACAGATCACTTGATACTCGCGAAGGAAGCGCGACACTGTTGCTAAAGCTCGGGAGGAAAGCGCACGTTCATGCCCCCATTCGAGACGAGGACTGTCTCCCCTGGGGAGACTCCAGAAGTACCCCAAGATCCATGTCAGCACTGGAGAGGAATCCTCCGGTTCCGCCACCTACTCCACACAAGGTTTTATGCTCCGGCATCGACGGAGAGGAATCCCTAGAGGCCCCCCGAGTAACTCGCATGGGGACCGTCCTTTCGATATGCCACCAGAGCGGGTCCCTGAGGTCCCGTCGTAAGTCGAGAGCACCTGCCACAACTCGAGAAAATCCAAGAGGTTCTCCCCTCCAGGCGAGATGAGGCCCATTTCCGCTGAGGCGTCTGGAGGCTAATCACACCTAACCTCTGGAACTTCCATAGGGTACTTCACACCCTTGCTGCAACTCAAGAAGTTCCCCGACATACCCGTCTCCAGTCGAGAGGAAGCACGAGAGTCCCGCCCACATCCAGAGGAGCCCCGTTTCAGCTTCCTAGCTCGAGAGGAGGGATCCTTTCCCTGCGTGTTCGGGAAAGAATTTCTGGCGTTCCCGTTGCATCTCAAGAGGAGGCACTCTCCACAGGAAAGGCGAGAGGACTCCAGGGTCGTTCCCCCATTCCCAGAGTCCCCCAGATTTCTCAGTCCATTCCAGGGAAACCTGTTTTCCCTGCACTGCCTCGACTTTCAAGCCGAGGATCGACTCACACCACGGTGGCACGTGGGACAGCCCTGTGGGAACGCATCGTGGAAAAGCCTCCTGGGAAAGCCTGGAGGGAAAGCCACAGATCCCTTGATCCACGCGAAGGGAAGCGTGACACTGCTGCTACAGCTCGGGAGGAAAGCGCACGTGCATGCCACCACTTAGAGGAGGACTGACTCCCCTGGGGAGACTCCAGAAGTACCCAAGATCCATGTCAGCACTGGAGAGGAATCCTCAGGTTCCGGCACCGACTCCACACAAGGTCTTAGGCCCGGCATCGACGGGAGAGGAATCCCTAGAGGGCCCCGTGCAACTCGCATGGGGACTGGCCTTTCCTGAGGCCACCAGAGGGGGTCCCTGTGTTCCCCGTCGTAAGTCGAGAGCACCTGCCGCAACTCGAGAAAATCCAGGAGGTTCTCCCCTCCAGGCAAGATGAGGTCCATTTCCGCTGAGGCGTCTCGAGGCTAATCACACCTAACCTCTGGAACTTCCAACGGGTCCTTCACACCCTTGCTGCAACTCAAGAAGTTTCCCGACATACCCGTCTCCACTCGAGAGGAAGCACGAGAGTTCCGCCCACATCCAGAGGAGCCCCGTTTCCGCCTCCTAGCTCGAGAGGAGGGATCCTTTCCTGCGTGGTCGGGAAAGAAATTCCAGCGTTCCCGTTGAATCTCAAGAGGAGGCACTCTCCACAGGAAAGGCGAGAGGAACTCCAGGGTCGTTCCCCCATTCCCAGAGTCCCCCAGATTTCTCAGTCCATTCCAGGGAAACCTGTTTTCCCTGCACTGCCTCGACTTTCAAGCCGAGGATCGACTCACACCACGGTGGCACGTGCGACAGCCCTGTGGGAAATCCTCGTGGAAAGCCTTGTGGGAAAGCCTCGAGGGAAAGCCACAGATCCCTTGATCCATGCGAATAGAAGTGTGACATTGCTGCTACAGCTCGGGGAGAAAAGCGCTCGTGCATGCCCCACTCGAGACGAGGACTGACTCCACTGGGAGACTCCAGAAGTACCCCAAGATCCATGTCAGCACTGGAGTGGAATCCTCAGGTTTCCGGCACCGACTCCACACAAGGTCTTAGGCCCCGGCATCGACGAGAGAGGAATCCCGAGTGATCCCGAGCAACTCGCAAGGGGACTGGCCTTTCCTGAGGCCACCAGAGCGCGTACTTGACGTCCCGGTCGTAGGTCGAGAGCACCTGCCGCAACTCGAGAAAAATCCAGGAGGTTCTCCCCTCCAGGTGAGATGAGGCCCATTTCCGCTGAGGCGTCTCGAGGCTAATCACACCTAACGTCTGGAACTTCCAAAGGGTCCTTCACACCCTTGCTGCATCTCAAGAAGTTCCCCAACATATCCGTCTCCACTCGAGAGGAACTACGAGTGTCCCGCCCTCATCCAGAGGAGCCCCATTTACCCCTCCTAGCTTGAGAGAAGGATCCTTTCCCTGCGTGTCGGAAAAAAATTCTCGGAGTTTCCGTCGCAACTCAAGAGGAGGCGCTCTCCACAGGAAAGGCGAGAGAAACTCCAGGGTCGTGCCACCATTCCCAGAGACCCCCAGATGTCTCAGTCCATTCCAGGGAAACCTGTTTTCCCTGCACTGCCTCGACTTTCATGCCGAGGAACGACTCACACTACGTGGCACGTGGTACAAACCTGTGGGAAGCCTCGTGGGAAAGCCTCGAGGGATAGCCACAGATCCCTGATCCACGGGAAGGGGAAGCGTGAATCTGCTGCTTCAGCTCGGGAGGAAAGCTCACGTGCATGCCCCCACTCGAGACGACGAAAGACTCCCCTGGGAGACTCGAGAAGTAGCCCAAGATCCATGTCAGCAATGGAGAGGAATCCTCAGGTTCCGGCACCGACTCCACACAAGATCTTAGGCCCCGGCCCTCGACGGGAGAGGGAGTCCGAGAGGCCCCCGAACACCTCGCCTGGATCTGGCCTTTCCTGAGGCCACCAGAGCGGGTCGCTGAGGTCCCCATCGGAAGTCGAG
>NW_017207583.1:0-4347 GCF_001704415.2 Capra hircus | reverse complement strand
CCACACTGCCAAGGGCTTCAGCAGTGAGAGCTCTGTCAGAGGGAAGGGAAGGGCAACTGCAGGGCTCCTCCAGCGTTTCTAGGCCGCCAGAATCAGCGCCGCACCGAGAGCACCAGGCTCCCAGGGCCCCTGGCTGGGGTTTTCAGCCCCGCACACACACGGAGGCTGATTCCTTGGGTGCCCAGAAAGTGTATGACAGACGTAGGTTCCCCTAGCACTCTCCTCCCCAGCAGAGACATGTGCAGGTGTTTGGGGCCTGATCCTGCGTGTCTGGGTTCCTGCCCACAGCCCCAACTCAGGGGAAGCAGCCCCTGAGGCAAGACCTGCTGGAGGAGCCCTGCGCCCCCGCCTGATAGGCGAGTGCACAGCCAGCAGGGAAGCGAGCCTCCTCGGGGGAAGAGGAGGCAGCCAGCCCCGTCAAGTTGAAAAGCCCTGCTTGCACGGAGCTAAGTGCGCCTCCAGTACGGCAGAGCTCTAGCTCTGCTCAGAGCCCCGATCTGGCAGAGTTCCTGCGCGCGAGGCTGCTCTGCCGGGGGCTCGCCTTGCCCAGACTTGCCTTGCTTTTAGGCTGCCTCCCAGGAAGGAGCAGGCAGCAGGAGCTGGGAGTCGCACTGGCGCCTTTCTTGCCTCAGCTCCAATCCTGCCTTGCCTTTGCACTTAGGTCCCAGCCTCCTTAAGGAGCTTAGGGGCTGTGGGTTGCACACTGCCAAGGGCTCCAGCAGTGAGAAGCTCTGTCAGAGGGAAGGAAGGGCAACTGCAGGCTCCTCCAGCGTTGCTTGGCCGCCAGATTCAGCCGCCACACGGAGAGCACCAGGCTCCCAGGCCCTGGCTGGGTTTTCAGCCCCCACACACGGAGGGCTGATTCCTTGGGTGCCAGAAAGTGTATGACAGACGTAGGTTCCCTAGCACTCTCCTCCCCAGCAGAGACATGTGCAGGTGGTTGGGGCCTGATCCTGCGTGTCTGGGTTCCGCCCACAGCCCCAACTCAGGGGAAGCAGCCCCTGAGGCAAGACCTGCTGGAGGAGCCCTGCGCCCCCGCCTGATAGGCGAGAGCACAGCCAGCAGTGTAGCGAGCCTCCTCGGGGAAGAGGAGGCAGCCAGCCCAGTCAAGGAAAGCCCTGCTTGCACGGAGCTAAGTGGCCTCCAGTACGGCAGAGCTCTAGCTCTGCTCAGAGCCCCGATCTGGCAGAGTTTCTGGCGCGAGGCTGCTCGGCCCGGGGGCTCGCCTTGCCCAGACTTGCCTTGCTTTTAGGCTCCCTCCCCAGGAAGGAGCTGTGTGAGCGAGCCTGGGAGACGCCACTGGTGCCTTCCTTGCCTCAGCTCCATCCTGCCTTTGCCTTTGCAGCATAGGTGCCAGGCGTCGTTGGGGAGGGCTTAGGGGGTGGTGGGTTGCACACTGCCAAGGGCTTCAGCAGTGAGAGCTCTGTCAGAGGGAAGGGAAGGGCAACTGCAGGGCTCCTCCAGCGGTTTCTAGGCCGCCTAGAATCAGCCGCCGCACCGAGAGCACCAGGCTCCCAGGGCCCCTGGCTGGGGTTTTCAGCCCCGCACACACGGAGGCTGATTCCTTGGGTGGCCCAGAAAGTGTATGACAGACGTAGGTTCCCTAGCACTCTCCTCCCCAGCAGAGACATGTGCAGGTGGTTTGGGGCCTGATCCTGCGTGTCTGGGTTCCCTGCCCACAGCCCCAACTCAGGGGAAGCAGCCCCTGAGGCAAGACCTGCTGGAGGAGCCCTGCGCGCCCCCGCCTGATAGGCGAGTAGCACAGCCAGCAGGGAAGCGAGCCTCCTCGGGGGAAGAGGAGGCAGCCCAGCCCCGTCAAGTTGAAAGCCCTGCTTGCACGGAGCTAAGTGCGCCTCCAGTACGGCAGAGCTCTAGCTCTGCTCAGAGCCCCGATCTGGCAGAGTTCCTGGCGCGAGGCTGCTCTGCCGGGGGCTAGCCTTGCCCAGACTTGCCTTGCTTTTAGGCTGCCTCTCCAGGAAGGAGCAGGCAGCAGGAGCCTGGGAGTCGCCACTGGCGCCTTTCTTGCCTCAGCTCCAATCCTGCCTTGCCTTTGCACTTAGGTCCCAGTCCTCCTTAAGGAGAGCTTAGGGGCTGGTGGGTTGCACACTGCCAAGGGCTCCCAGCAGTGAGAACTTCCTGTCAGAGGGAAGGGAAGGCAACTGCAGGGCTCCTCCAGCGGTTGCTTGGCCGCCCAGATTCAGCGCCACACGGAGAGCACCAGGCTCCCAGGTCCCCTGGCTGGGGTTTTCAGCCCCGCACACACGGAGGCTGATTCCTTGGGTGCCCAGAAAGTGTATGACAGACGTAGGTTCCCTAGCACTCTCCTCCCCAGCAGAGACATGTGCAGGTGTTTGGGGCCTGATCCTGCGTGTCTGGGTTCCTGCCCACAGCCCCAACTCAGGGGAAGCAGCCCCTGAGGCAAGACCTGCTGGAGGAGCCCTGCGCCCCGCCTGATAGGCGAGTGCACAGCCAGCAGGGAAGCGAGCCTCCTCGGGGGAAGAGGAGGCAGCAAGTCCCCGTCAAGCTGAAATCCCTGCTTACACGAAGCTAAGTGCGACTCCAGTACGGCAGATCTCTAGCTCTGTTCAGAGGCCCGATCTGGCAGAGTTCCTGGCACCAAGATGCTCTGCCATAGGCGAGCCTTGCGCAGACTTGCCTTGCTTTAAGGCTCCCTCCCCAGGAAGGAGCAGGCTGTGTGAGGCTCGGAAAACGCCACTGGCGCCTTCCTGGCTTCAGCTCTACCCCTGCCTTGCCTTTGCACTTAGGTCCCAAGCGTCCTTGAGGAGGGCTTAGGGGCTGGTGGGTTGCACACTGCCAAGGGCTCCAGCAGTGAAAGCTCTGTCAGAGGGAAGCGAAGGGCAACAGCAGGGCTCCTTCAGCCGGTTCCTTGGCCGCCCAGACAAAGCTCCGCACGGAGAGCACCAGGTTCCAAGGGCCCCTGGCTGGGTTTTGCATCCCCACACTCCCAGAGGCTGACTCCGTGGGTGCCTAGAAAGTGTGTGAGAGACGTAGGTTCCCTAGCACTCTCCTCCCCAGCAGAGACATGTGCAGGTGGTTGGGGCCTTGATCCTGCGTGTCTGGGTTCCCGCCCACAGCCTCAACTCAGGGGAAGCAGCCCCTGAGGCAAGACCTGCTGGAGGAGCCCTGCGCGCCCGCCTGATAGGCGAGAGCACAGCCAGCAGTGTAGCGAGCCTCCTCGGGAGAAGAGGAGGCAGCCGAGCCCAGTCAAGAGGAAAGCCCTGCTTGCACGGAGCTAAGTGGGCCTCCAGTACGGCAGAGCTCTAGCTCTGCTCAGAGCCCCGATCTGGCAGAGTTTCTGGCGCGAGGCTGCTCGGCCGGGGCTCGCCTTGCCCAGACTTGCCTTGCTTTTAGGCTCCCTCCCCAGGAAGGAGCTGTCTGAGCGAGCCTGGGAGACGCCACTGGTGCCTTCCTTGCCTCAGCTCCAATCCTGCCTTGCCTTTGCACATAGGTGCCAGGCGTCGGTTGGGGAGGGCTTAGGGGGTGGTGGGTTGCACACTGCCAAGGGCTTCAGCAGTGAGAGCTCTGTCAGAGGGAAGGGAAGGGCAACTGCAGGGCTCCTCCAGCGGTTTCTAGGCCGCCCTAGAATCAGCGCCGCACCGAGAGCACCAGGCTCCCAGGGCCCCTGGCTGGGGTTTTCAGCCCCGCACACACGGAGGCTGATTCCTTGGTGCCCAGAAAGTGTATGACAGACGTAGTTCCCTAGCACTCTCCCTCCCCAGCAGAGACATGTGCAGGTGGTTGGGGCCTGATCCTGCGTGTCTGGGTTCCTGCCACAGCCCCAACTCAGGGGGAAGCAGCCCCTGAGGCAAGACCTGCTGGAGGAGCCCTGCGCCCCCGCCTGATAGGCGAGTGCACAGCCAGCAGGGAAGCGAGCCTCCTCGGGGGGAAGAGGAGGCAGCCCAGCCCCGTCAAGTTGAAAGCCCTGCTTGCACGGAGCTAAGCGCCTCCAGTACGGCAGAGCCTCTAGCTCTGCTCAGAGCCCCGATCTGGCAGAGTTCCTGGCCGCGAGGCTGCTCTGCCGGGGCTAGCCTTGCCCAGACTTGCCTTGCTTTTAGGCTGCCTCTCCAGGAAGGAGCAGGCAGCAGGAGCCTGGGAGTCGCCACTGGCGCCTTTCTTGCCTCAGCTCCAATCCTGCCTTGCCTTTGCACTTAGGTCCCAGTCCTCCTTAAGGAGAGCTTAGGGGCTGGTGGTTGCACACTGCCAAGGGCTCCAGCCAGTGAGAATTCTGTCAGAAGGAAGGAAGGGCAACTGCAGGCTCCTCCAGCGGTTGCTTGGCCGCCCAGATTCAGCCGCCACACGGAGAGCACCAGGCTCCCAGGTCCCCTG
>NW_017207582.1:0-18166 GCF_001704415.2 Capra hircus | reverse complement strand
TCCTGGAGGTTTCCATGAGCACTTGAAAAAAAGGTGAAATTCATTGTTTTGGGGTGAAATGTCCTATAGATATCAATTAGGTCTAAATGATCTAATGTATCATTTAAAGTTTGCATTTTTTGTTAATTTTCTGTTTAGTTGATCTGTCCATAGGTGTGAGTGGGGTATTAAAGTCTCCACTATTATTGTGTTATTGTTGATTTCCCCTTTCATACTTGTTAGCATTTGTCTTACATATTGCGGTGCTCCTATATTGGGTGCATATATATTTATAATTGTTATATCTTCTTCTTGGATTGTTCCTTTGATCATTATGTAGTGGCCTTCTTTGTCTCTTTCACAGCCTTTGTTTTAAAGTCTATTTTATCGGATATGAGTATTGCCACTCCTGCTTTCTTTTGGTCTCTATTTGCGTGGTAATATCTTTTTCCAGCCCTTCACTTTCAGTCTGTATGTGTCCCTTGTTTTGAGGTGGGTCTCTTGTAAGCAGCATATAGAGGGGTCTTGTTTTTGTATCCATTCGGCCAGTCTTTGTCTTTCTTTTGGTTGGGGCGTTCAACCCATTTACGTTTAAGGTAATTATTGATAAGTATGATCCCGTTACCATTTACTTTATTGTTTTGGGTTCGGGTTTATACACCCTTTTCGTGTTTCCCTGTCTAGAGAATATCCTTTAGAATTTGTTGGAGAGCTGGTTTGGTGGTGCTGAATTCTCTCAGCTTTTGCTTCTGTAAAGCTTTTGATTTCTCCTTCGTATTTGAATGAGATCCTTGCTGGGTACAGTAATCTGGCTGTAGGTTATTGTCTTTCATCACTTTAAGTGTGTCTTGCCATTCCCTTCTGGCCTGAAGAGTTTCTATTGAAAGATCAGCTGTTATCCTTATGGGAATCCCCTTGGTGTGTTATTTGTTGTTTTTCCCTTGCTGCTTTAAATATTTGTTCTTTGTGTTTGATCTTTGTTAATTTGATTTAAATGTGTCTTGGGGTGTTTCGGCCTTGGGTTTATCCTATTTGGAACTCTCTGTGTTTCTTGGACTTGGGTGATTGTTTCCTTCCCCATTTTAGGGAAGTTTTCAACTATTATCTCCTCAAGGATTTTCTCATGATCTTTCTTTCTGTCTTCTTCTTCTGGGACTCCTATAATTCGAATGTTGGAGCGTTTCATATTGTCCTGGAGGTCTCTGAGATGTCCTCGTTTCTTTTAATTCGTTTTCTTGTTTCTCTCTGATTCATTCATTTCTACCATTCTATCTTCTATTTCACTAATCCTATCTTCTACCTCCTTATTCTACTATTTGTGCCTCCAGAGTGTTTCTGATCTCATTTATTGCGTTATTCATTATATATTGACTCTTTTTTATTTCTTCTAGGTCCTTGTTAAACCTTTCTTGCATCTTCTCAATCCTTGTCTCTAGGCTATTTATCTGTGATTCCATTTTGTTTTCAAGATTTTGGATCATTTTCACTATCAATATTCGGAATTCCTTCTCAGGTAGATCCCTACTTCTTCCTCTTTTGTTTGGTTTGGTGGCAACTCTCCTGTTCCTTTACCTGCTGAGTATTTCTCTGTCTCTTCATCTTGGTTATATTGCTGCGTTAGGGGTAGCCTTTTTATATTCTGGTAATTTGTGGAGTTCTCTTTATTATGGAGCTTCCTCACTTTGGGTGGGGTTCTATCAGTGGCTTGTCAAGGTTTCCTGGTTAGGGAGGCTTGTGTTGGAGTTTTGGTGGGTGGAGCTGAGTTTCTTCTCTCTGGAGTGCAGTGGAGTGACCCGTAATGGGTTATGAGACATCAAAGGTTTGGGGTAATTTTGAGCTGCCTGTATATTGAAGCTCAGGGGAGTGTTCTTGTGTTGCTGGAGAATTTGCGTGGTATGTCTTGTTTTGGAACTTGTTGGCCCTTGGGTGGAGCTTGGTTTCGGTGTAGGTGTGAAGGCATTTGATGAGCTCCTATTGCTTAATGTTCCCTGAATTCAAGAGTTCTCTAATGTTTTCAGGCTTTGGATTTAAGCCTCCTGCTTCTGGTTTTCAGTTTTATTTTTACAGTAGCCTCTAGACTTCTCCATCTATACAGCACTGATGATAAAACATCTAGGTTAAAGATGAAAAGTTTCTCCACATTGAGGGACACTCAGAGAGGTTCACTGAGTTACAAGGAGAAGAGAAGATGGAGGGGGTAGTTAGAGGTAACTGGAATGAGATGTGGTGAGATCAAAAGAGGAGAGAGCAAGCTAGCCAGTAGTCACTTCCTTATGTGTGCTCTATAGTCTGGACTGCTCAGAGGTATTTACAGAGTTATACGGGGAAGAGGAGAGGGAGGAAGTAGACAGAGGTGACCAGGAGGATCAGAGAGAGGAATGAGTAGGAGAGAGACAAATCCTGCCAGTAACCAGTTCCTTAGGTGTTCTCCACCGTCTGGAACACACAGAGATTCACAGAGTTGGATAGAGAAGAGATGGGGGAGAAAAGAGACAGAGGCCACCTGGTGGAGAAAAAGGAGAGTCCAGAGGAGGAGAGAGTGGTCAAGCCAGTAATCTTGCTCTCAGGTAAACTTGGGTAGTGAAGTTTGGGTTTTTAAATGTACAAAATTGACCACAAAAACCTAAGACCAAAGATTAAAAATCTAGTGTAGAGGTTGGATTTTCAAAGATACAATATTAAAGAAAAGCAGAAGGAAAAAGGAAGAAAGAAAAAAAAAGAGTTATTAAAAAAACAAAACAAACAAACAAAAAAAAACCACCAACCACCATCCAAAGACTATATATGGTGTTTGCCTTAAAAAAATAAAAAAAGTCTTTTTTTTTAAATAGTAATAATAGGTTATAGAAATAAAAATTAGAGGAGAAATAGAAGACTTAACAATTTAAAAAAAGTTAGCAGAAAAAGAAAAAAGAAAAAAAAAACAAAAAAGAAAAAAAAACAAAAAAGAAAAAAAAAAAGGAATGATTTTTAAAATATTAAAAATAATCCTGGCCCTTCTCTGATGTTATGGGCCGTGTGGGATCACTTCCAAGGTGGTTCCCTCTGTTTAACTTCTTCTGTTTGCTGGTTTTTTAGGCTCACTAGTTCAGTCGCGCTGTGGGGAGGGGGGATGCCGCAAACAAATAGCACTGTCGTGTGCACACAGTATCTCAGCCCCGCTTGACCTGTCCTTTCTCGTGGCGCACAAACCGCTCCGGCTCTACGATGCTCAGCCGGGAACCGTCTGGGGCCGGCCCTAGGCTGCGTGCACTTCCCCGGTCCAAGCCGCTCAGGTTCGGCGCTCAGGCATACCTCAGAGGCACAAATTCGGCTGGGACTGGTCTTTGTGCCCTTCCCAGGTCCAAGTAGCTCAGGAGTTTGGCGAGCGCGATCGCCGCGGCTTGTCATCTTTTCTGCCGCTGCTGCTCAGCTTTCTGGGTGGACCGCTGGCGCCCCCCGTGAGGCAGATTGTGACTGTCCAGCACCCCCAGAAGTCTTAGCAAAGGAGCCTGCTTGCAGTTAGGTATGTAAAGTCTCTCCGGGTCTGCAATTGCCCCTTTCCAGTCCTTACGGCTCTGGCTGCCTGTCCCCGGCGGGGGATGGTCTGCAGCCGGCTTTTTCCATTCCGTCCTTTGTTCTGTGCTCGGTCCTGGTGGTGTCTTATGTTCGAGCTTTTCACGTGGTAGCTATCCCACAGTCTGGTTTGCTAGCCCAAGTTAGATCGTTCTGGTTGCGCGTGGGGCGTTCCTGCCCAATTCTTACAAAGCACTGCAGCCCGCGCCTCCCGCGCGTCCCTGCCCTGCCCCCACTTCCCAATGGCGGATGCAGGCGTCTGTGCTGCTTTTCCGCTGGGGGAGTTACTGTTGGGCTTGTAATCTGTTGGTTTTAATTATTTATCTATTTTTCCTTCCTGTTATGTTGCCCTCTGTGTTTCCAAGTCTCGCCACAGACTTGGCAGGGAGAGTGTTTCCTGGTGTTTGGAAACCTCTCTTCTTAAAATTCCCTTCCCGGGACGGGCTTCCCTTCCCGGGACGGAGCTCCCTCCCCACCTCCTTTGTCTCCTTTCTCGTCTTTTATATTTTTTCCTACCTGTTTTTGAAGACAACGGTCTGCTTTTCTGGTTGCCTGATGTCCTCTGCCAGCCTACAGAAGTTGTTTTGTGGAGTTTGCTTGGCGTTGAAATATTCTTTTGAGGAAATTGTGAGGGAGAAAGTGGTCTTCCCGTCCTATTCCTCCACCATCTTTCCCTCCCCCCCCCCCCCCGATATCTCTGCTTTTTAATACACTTTCTAGGATTGTCATAGTGTTGCTTCCAAGGAGAGAGTGTGTTTTAATTTCATGGTTGTAGTCACTGTCTGCAGTGATTTTGGAGTCCAAGAAAATAAAATCTGTCACTGTTTCCACTTTTCACCAACCTATTTGCCATGAAGTGATGGGACCAGATGCCATGATCTTCATTTTTTTAATGTTATGTTTCAACATTTCACCATTTTAGCTTTTTTACTCTCTTCTTTCACCTGCATAGAGGCTCTGTAGTTCCTCTTCATTTTCTGCCATTAGAGTGTTATTATCAGCATATCTACAGCTGCTGATATTTCTCCTAGCAATCTTGATTGACTTGTGATTCATTCAGCCCAGCATTTCGCATGATATGCTCTGCATATTAGTTAAATAAACAGGTGACAGTATACAGCCTTGTCATACTCCTTTCTCAATTTTGAACCAGTCTGTTGTTCCATGTCTGGTTTTAACTGTTGCTTCTTGACCAGCATACAGGTTTCTCAGGAGACAGGTAAGATGGTCTGGTACTCCCATCTCTTCAAGAATTTTCTACAGTTTGTTGTGATCCACACAAAGGCTTTAGCATAGTATATGAAGCCAAAGTAGTTGCTTTTCTGGAACTCCCTTGCTGTCTCCATGATCCAATATATGTTGGCAATTTGAAATCTGGTTCCTCCACATCTGTGATACCTAGGTTATATATCTGGAAGTTGTAAGCTCATGTACTGTTGAAGGCTAGTTTGAAGGATTTTGAGCATGACTTTGCTAGTATGTGAAATGAGTATAATTGTGTGGCAGTTTGAACATTCCTTGGCACTGCCCTTCTTTGGGATTGGAATGAAAACTGACATTCTCCAGTCTTGTGGCCACTGCTGAGTTTTCCAAATATGCTGGCATATTGAGTGCAACATTTTAACAGTGTAATCTTTTAGAATTTGAAACAGCTCAGCTGGAATTCCATCACCTCCACTAGCTTTGTTCATAGTAATGCTTCCTAAGGCCTACTTGACTTCATACTCCGGGATGTCTGGCTCTAGGTGAGTGAACACATCATCATGGTTATCTGGGTCATTAAGACCTTTTTTGTGTCATTCTTCTGTGTATTCTTGCCACATCTTAGTCTCCTCTGCTTCTTTGAGGACCTTATAAATTCTTTCCTTTATTGTGCCCATCCTTGCATGAAAGTTACTTTGATATCTCCATTTTTCTTGAAGAGATCTTTAGGTTTACACATTCTATTGCTTTGCTCTATTTTGTTATCTCTCCTAGCTATTTCCTGGAACTCTGCATTCAGTTGGGTATATCTTTCCCTTTCTCTTATAAGAGTATAGCTTAAATAATTCTCTGATTCTCTCTCTTACATTTGTGTGTGTTTTGCTTTTTCTCTCATTCACTTAATCCTAGTCACACTGACCTGTTCTTACTGCCATACTTTAAGCATCCTAATTTTCTTGAACGGCTTTCTGTTCTTTTTGCTGGACTACTCTTCCCCACAGTTATATCCAGGATTCTCTTTCTTCCTTGTTTCTGCTCAAACATTCCCTCTCATGTCCCCACTCCACATGAATCTTTTTTACTCTACTTGATTTACCATAACAGAATTCTTTACTACCTAAACTCAGATATGTATATATTTTTGTGCCTATTGTCTGTTTCAGCTACTAGATGCAAAGCTTTTGGAACAAAGATTGTATCTGTTTTGCTTATTGCTATGATCTCCATATCTACCTAACACATGTGTGTGTGCTCAGCCACTCAACTGTGTCTGATTCTTTGTGACTCCATAGACTGCAACCTGCCATGCTCCTCTGTCCATGGGATTTTCCACCCAAGATTACTGGAGTGGGTTGCCATTTCCTCCTCAAGGGGATCTTCCCAACCCAAAGATCAAATCTTTGTCTCTTGCATTGGCAAAGCAGATATTTTACCACTGAACCACCTGGAAAGTCCAAATACCTGATACACAAGTTTTCAAAGAGAGAAGAGATTGATTGATAAGATATCATTTAGGAAGGAGAAGGGTGATTTAGATAGTGTTGAATTATACACAAAAAAGAAACATTTAATTTTTATCAATGAATGAGAAAACAATTAGGTAAGAAGAAACAGTATTTACCACATTTGTCTTATTTTATTGTAATCATGTACTTTGATCTCTATGTATCTGCCTAAAATTTAATGTCTAGAGTGCACCGAATGGTATTTATGCTTAGCATTCATCTCAACTACAGAACTCTGTGCCTGAAGGAGAAACCAACTGCTCTGTAAAAACCTATTGAATGAGTGGCTTAACAAAAGGTCTTGGACTCAACCAGTTTAGGAGGTGAGAACAGTCATTAGGATAAACCTAGGGAAATAAGTATCATTTACACAGTAGTCTGCTTTAGAACATTTATTTTGCCTGAGGAAAATAAATGCTTCTGGAGAATTAAACTTATTTGGTGAAAATTATGCCATTTCCCATACATTATCACTATAACGAATATGAACCTATTTGCAAGTCTCTCAGAGAACTAAGAAAAAAAAATAAGTGAAGTGATGGGTGTAAGGAACTTTGCCTTAATCTGATAAATGCCAGCAACATGGTTTTAAAAGCTTTTATTGTAACAGAAATTATAATGGACAAAAGGATAAAGTCTGTTTCATAAACATCCACTGATGTGCTGAGATAAATGCTCCCTCCATTACTCAATACTGCAAGTACCTGATTAGCACAGCAATAAAAATTGATTGACACTGTTTTGGATGTTTATGTCTTTGAGTAAATGTAACAGACTTTTCCTATTAGAAATAAGTGTTTCCAGAAATGCAGTCAGAAGTTTGAAATTAAGAGTGTACATGTTCACTATAGGAAGAAAGAGAATGTGGCAGGGGGAGGAGAGAGACAAAATATTTACAGAATACAAAAATCTGAAACAGCTTTATTTTTCTGTCCTCCATCTACCTGAATAATCATGTCCCCAACTCTCTAATGCTCAAGACTGGACTGAAGTTCAGCAACATCTGTTATTTTGGCAGTCAGTGAATAGTCAAATAAAGCAACACCATTTCATAATTTATTCTGTAGATCTCTGGCTTTGTACCAGAATACTTAACACTGACATCACTTCTTCATTTTCTTTTTCTCTCAGCATTAGTATTTTGTATCTGCTCTTTCATTTCTTTCCCTTCACCTCTGTGCCCTGCATTGTCTCTTTCACTTTCCCTTTTCCTCTCTCTGGTCTCCTTGTTCTCTTGTACAATACTATCCTATACCATGTAATTAGTAACAGGTAGTATTGACTAGAAAAGAATTTATTTCATCAAATGATTTTCGTGGTTTCTTATTGTTACAAATAAGTAACCATAAAAATATACTGGGTTAAATAACAGTGTTTGCAAAATTGGAAAAAAAAACAAACTTAAAAGCATTGTTCAAATCATAATTCCTTAAATATTGAAACTAGCATGCTTAGAGCACAGACAATTGTCTGATAAATATTGTGTACTATACTGTATCTTACTTGTTTTTCTATCTGAGTACTTACAGTAGTTCAGAACAGCTAGTAGTTTGAATGTGTTCAATATTAAAACATGGTTAATATTTTATAAGAAAGCTATTGCTTTTGCCTTGAAATTTTTTATTATTTGAAAGTTATTGTCTTTTCTATATTATTTAGGAAGTTTTCCTATGCTGTAAGTGCATTTCATCTAGAAGACACTTTTTAATAATAAAATATCCTTTGGCTTTTAGAGCAACAGCCAGTGGAAAATAATTGCTTATACAAAGTTTGTTAAACTTAACTTCTCTAGACTGGAACTATTCCTTTATTGAAAGACAACTTGACCTTAATAATATAAGATCAATAATATGTTTGGAAAGAAAGCTATTTGTAGTAAAAAGTAAACAACTTTTTAAATGATGTTTTTATATTAAAAAAATAAAAGTCTTTTACAATTTTTTAAAGAATATAATTTTAGTCAATATTATCATAAAATGCAAAAAGCCCAAATTGAAAAGAAAAATGTGTGAATTCCTTATACCTACCTCTCCCCACATGCAGAGATGTTAATATTTAAAATAAATGCTAAAATATGAATCTGCAATGAAAATGTTGCTGTAATGAAGAGCTTTCTTATAACTATCTTTTCAGAATAAACACTTCTAGTTTCTGCCTGTTACACGTGGAAGAAACCATGATGTTGGGTGATAAATAAAATGAAGTGCAAGTCAGAGAAACTAAGCCAGGATGAGATGAAAAGAGAAAAGAAACGGCAATGAACTCAGCTTTAGGAAATGTGTCTGCACGGTTCAATGACAAACACAGTTATCACCTCCTTGTAGCATATTACTCTTCCCTGGTGGCTCAAACGGTAAAGTGTCTGTCTACAGTGAGGGAGACCCGGGTTTAAGCCCTGGGTTGGGAAGATCCCCTGGAGAAGGAAATGGCAATCCACTCCAGGGCTATTGCCTGGAAAATCCCATGGACAGAAGAGCCTGGTAGATTACAGCCCATGGGGTCGCAAAGAGTCGAACACGACTGAGCGACTTCACTTTTACTTTCTATAGCATATTGCGTTCATCTTTTATGTGTAAAACTGAATAAACGGTATTGGACTCAGGACATTTAAACTATGTGTTCAGTTGCTTCACTTGTGTCCAACTCTGTGAGCTGTAGTCTGCCAGGCTCCACTGTTGATAGGCTTCTCCAAGCCAAGACTAATGGAGTGAGTTGCCATGAACCTTCTCCAGTGGATCTTCCCAACCCAAGGATTGAACCTTTGGGATCTACTGCATCTTCCTCATCACAGGCAGATTCTTTACTGCTGAGCCACCCAGGAAGGCCCCATTTAAACTATAATCAATCACTATATATTGTGCGTGTGTGTGTGTCATAGAGGGTTTTACTTGAAAGGCTGACAAAATGAAGAGAGATCCAAATCCTCACAGACCATTTAGTTAAAAATTACTTAAAAAAATATTACTTTGGTGGGGGAAAACAAGAGTACAGATAGTACCACAAAGTATAAAATAATGCAAAAACCAGCTTATATGAATGTGTTGACTATTGACAATGTCACTGTTAAGAATAAAATGAAATTAGTTTTGAGGTATTTTCTAATGCAGGCTGAAGATTTAAAAAAGTGGAAAAAAAAACTATAGACATGTGAATTCAGTATTGACTCAATCTATTCTATTCATAGTCTGATAAATTAACTGATATTTAAAATGGCTACATTATATTCATAAAATATCCAAGGTCAAGGTTAGTATTTTAAGTTCTAAAACAACATGTTTACAGTGGCCCGAAGCTGCATATGGTAAAACTACTTCTGGAAAATGTAGTTAACATGGGCCTAGCTATATTTTTATTAACTCTAAACTTACTTCTAGATGAAAAATAAGCTGTCTACTCTGAAAATATCACTAATTTCCACCAATTCCATTTTCAGGATACTAACAGAACTTTATAATAAAACACTTCCAACATAAAAATGTACATAAGAAAGATTATTTTTAAAAAAAGTTTAAAATAAAACCTGCTATCAGTTTAAAAAAAGAATTCATTTAAAAATTAGTTGAAAAAAATACACCTAGAGTACCATTCCAAAGAAAAAACTTTTTATGACTTCAGTGACACATTATTATTAAGCAATAGCAGTATTAAACACCTCTATATGTTTCAAAATACTGTTGACAATTTGCTTTTTTTTTTAACATTGCATTAGGTGCCATTGAAGAGACTCTTGTTCTCTGAGAGCCAGTTTCCTTGTTATTGCAGGAGATACTGTCAGGCAGGACACTTACAGTTGTGTAGGCAGTGCTGAAATAAATACTGTGATACCAAATACTGCTGACGTCTGAAGGGACCTCCTGTCGCACAGGGTGACAGTTACACGTCTAAAGAGTCACTCCAATCAGTCACAGTTACTAAGCTGCTTTTCAGTGTACTAGATTCATCCTGAGGTCCTTCTCCCTTCGGCCTTTTCAGGTTAGTTGCACCCCAGGCATTGGCACTTGAGCAGCATTAGACTCATTGTTCACAGGTGGAGGAGGTTCCTTTTCTCTCCCAACTCTTCTCTGCATAGATTTCTCTTCCTCTAGGGATAATATGTCCCAGTCGTCATCATCCACATCTGTACACTTTAAATCTTTTAGTTCTTTTTTGATGAACACGTCAGCAACATTAACCCCACCACCTGGCTTATTCCCTGCCCTTCTTCTAGTTCCGCCTGCGACTGGAGAGCGTGGACTGGCGGTGGCTGAACACCATCGACACGGACAAGGTGGCTGGCACCGTGGACGTGCTCATGCTACAGGAGAACATCACCTTCTGCAAGCTGGAGGACGAGAAATATCCAAGCTGCCAGTCGTGGGTGGACAAGGTGCTGCTAAAGCTCATCCGCCTGGAGCAGCTCACGCACCTCTCAGCTGTACGACCTGGAGGAGCGGCTGTGCTCGAGCCTGGCTGGGGGCGAGCAGAGCAAGAAGCTCCTCCCCAAGCAAGCGGGCAAGATCAAGCCGCTCAAGGAAGAGTGTAAACTCAGAAAGAAGTTGATCTCTGCTCCTGCTGCTGCTAAGTTGCTTCAGTCATGTCCAACTCTGTGCGACCCCATAGACAGCAGCCCACCAGGCTCCCCTGTCCCTGGGATTCTCCAGGCAAGAACACTGGAGTGGGTTGCCATTTCCTTCTCCAATGCATGAAAGTGAAAAGTGAAAGTGAATTTTCTCAGTCGTGTCCGACTCCTAGCGACTCCATGGACTGCAGCCCACCAGGCTCCTCCGTCCATGGGATTTTCCAGGCAAGAGTACTGGAGTGGGGGTGCCATTGAGAAGAGCAAGAAGCTCCTCACCAAGCAAGCGGGCAAGATCAAGCTGCTCAAGGAAGAGGGTAAACGCAGGAAGAAGTTGATCTCTACCCAGCAGCAAATGATAGAGGCCAAAGCCAGCTATTACCAGTGCCATTTTTGTGACAAGGCCTTTATGAGCCAAGCTTTCCTACAAAGTCATATTCAGTGCTGCCACCCTGAAGAGTCGCATCTTGAGTATAAGACAAGGGCACAGATGGACAAGCTCCAAAGTGAGATCAACATGTTGAAGGAGCAGCTGCAGCTTACCAAGTCTCAGCTAGAGGCAGCACAGCATGTGCACGCAGTCAAGTTCTCTAAGGAATATGAAATGCAGAAAACAAAAAAGGAAGAATTTTTGAAGTTATTTGATAGGTGGAAAGAAGAAGAAAAGGAGAAACTAGTTGATTAAATAGAAAAAGTCAAATAAATGTTTATGAAGGAGTTTAAAGGACTGACTTCTAAGAACTCAACATTAGAATATGAATTGTTGGAAATCAAGAAGCCCAATATGCAGATCAAGCCTACCACAGGCATGCTAAAAGATGCACATGAGTTTAAAGAAGAACGTCCTCAGCATCCCCATGATTTCCAAAATGTGATGCAGCTATTTGACAGTCAGGAAAGCAAGTGGACAGTTCATGTTCAAGCTCTTCCTCAAGAACACAAGAAAGAAAAGAGCTGGTTCCTGTCACATAGAGAGAAACTTCGAACCTCAATGATATATGATCAAAATACATGTAATGTCTTCTACAAGAAAAGGATAGAAGAGCTAGGACAGAGATTCCAGGAGCAGAACAAGCTGATCATCACTCAGAGACAGCAGATTAAAGAGTTCACCACTAAATCATTAAACAGTGACAGTGAACCCAAAGAGAATTTTTTAACCTGGCAGACTTTTGAATCTAAGCCAACTGCCCCAATGGTATCTATGAATGCCCCAGTCCCCCAGACACTGGATGCGAAGTCAAGGCTAACAATGGCACATGTAAGGGAAAATGAACAGAAATTAAATGACAACTAGATACATACAAAGAAAACTGAAGAATAAGCCTTCCCTCACCAAGGAAATAACTGTTTTGGAGCAGAATTTGGTGGAGAAACTGGAAATCTTGGGGATTAATACAAATATACTTGGTATTCTGAGTGATCACTTGAATAGAGGGCTAAGCACTGTGGATTGAGAATATCCACTGGAAATGGAAATAGCAACCAACTTCAGTATTCTTGCCTGGAAAATCCCTTGGACAGAGGAGCCTAGGGGGCTACAGTCTATGAGATCACAAAGAGTTGGATATCACTTAACGAATAAACAACAACAGCAGCAGTACCATTTGAGTTTGATTGTTAATCTAAGATCAAAAGATGTTAAACGCAGGAACTTTCTTTGTCTCCATATACCAATTTCTCCAAACTATTCTGTAGAAGTAGGTATTAATCCTATAGTTTTGCTTCATCACAATTTCTTGCTTTAACTATTATTTTTGTTTGTTTTTTAGTAACAAAGAGTGAATTTACCAGATTTTCTTTGATATTTTCCTATGATGATCTTATGATCTGTTCTTATTTAATAGAACAGTTACTTTGGGCTTAAGTAATCCCAGAAAGACAGTGCATACCTTTGGGCTAATAGTTAATGTTCCTTCTATAGTCAACAAGAGTCTGAAATGCAGTATTTGGGTGTAATCTCCAAAATGACAGAATGATCTCTGCTTGTTTCCAAGGCAAATCATGCAATATCACAGTAATCCAAGTCTATGCCCTGACCAGTAAAGCTGAAGAAGCTGAAGTTGAATGGTTCTATGAAGACCTACAAGACCTTCTAGAATTAATACCCCGCCAAAGATGTCCTTTTCATTATAGGGCACTGGAATGAAAAAGTAGAAAGTCAAGAAATACCTGGAGTAACAGGCAAATTTGGCTTGGAGTACAGAATGAAGTAGGGCAAAGACTAACAGAGTTTTGCCAACAAAATGCACTGGTCTTAGCACACACCCTCTTCCAACAACGAAAGAGAAGACTCTGCACATGGACATCACAAGATGGTCAATACCGAAATCCCAAATTGATTATACTCTTTGCAGCCAAAGATGGAGAAGCTTTATACAATCAGCAAAAATAAGACTGGGAGCTGACTGTAGCTCAGATTATGAAATCCTTATTGCCAAATGCATACTTAAATTGACGAAAGTAGGGAAAACCACTAGACCATTCAGGTATGACCTAAATAAAACCCCTTATGACTATACAGTGGAAGTGAAAAGCAGATTCAATGGATTATATCTGAAAGACAGAGTGCCTGAAGAACTATGGATGGAGGTTCATGACATTGTACAAGAGGCAGTGATCAAGATCATCCCCAAGAAAAGGAAAACAAGAGGCAAAATGGTTGTCTGAGGAGGCCTTACAAATAGCTGTGAAAAGAAAAGTGAAAGGAAAAAGAGAAAAGGAAAGATAAACCCATTTGAATGGAGAGTTCTAAAGAATAGCAAGGAGAGATAAGAAACTCTTCCACACTGATCAATGCAAAGAAATAGAGGAAAACAATACATTGGGAAAGATTAGAGATCTCTTCAAGAAAATTAGAGATATCAAGGGAATTTTTCATGCAAAGATCGGCACAATAAAGGACAGAAGTGGTAATGGTATGGACAAACAGAAGCAGAAGATATTAAGAAGAGGTGGCAAGAATACACAGAAGAACTATACAAAAAAGATCTTCACGACCCAGATAACCACAATAGTGTGGTCACTCACCTAGAGCCAGACATCCTGGAATGTGAAGTCAAGTAGGCCTGAGGAAGGATCGCAATGAACAAAGCTAGTGGAGGTGATGGAATTCCAGTTGAGCTATTTCAAATCCTAAAAGATGGTGCCGTTAATGTGCTGCACTCAATATGCCAACAAATTTGGAAAATTCAGCAGTGGCCACAGGACTGGAAAAGGACAGCTTTCACTCAAATCCCTAAGAAAGGCAATGCCAAAGAATTCTCAAACTACCACACAATTGCACTCATATCACATGCTAGCAAAGTAATGCACAATAGTCTCCAAACCAGGCTTCAACAGTACATGAACTGCGAACTCCTTGATGTTCAAGCTGGATTTAGAAAAGGCAGAGAAACCAGAGATCCAGATGCCAACATTCGTTGATTCATCAAAACAGCAAGAGAGTTACAGAAAAACATCTACTTCTGCTTTATAGACTATGCCAAACGTTTGACTGTGTGGATCACAACAAACTGGAAAATTCTGAAAGAGATGGGAATACCGGAACACCTGACCTGCCTCCTGAGAAATCTCTATGCAGGTTAAGAAACAACAGTTAAAACTGGACATAGAACAACAGACTGGTTCCAAATAGGGAAACAGTACTTCAAGGCTGTATATGCAGAGCACATCAAGTGAAATGCTGGACTGAATGAAGCACAAGCTGGAATCAGGATTGCCAGAAGTAATATCACTAACCTCAGATATGCAGACGACAACACTCTTATGGCAAAAAGCAAAGAAGAACTAAAGAGCCTCTTGATGAAAGTGAAAGAAGAAAGTGAAAAAGTTGGCTTAAAACTCAACATTCAGAAAACTAATATTATGCCATATGTTCCCATCACTTCATGGCAAATAGATGGGGAAACAGTGGAAACAGTGACAGACTATATTTTCCAGCTCCAAAATCACTGCAGATGGTGACTGCAGCCATGAAATTAAAAGAGGCTTGCTCCTTGAAAGAAAAGCTATAATAAACCTTGATAGCATATTAAAAAGCAGAGGCATTACTTTGCCAACAAAGGTCCATCTAGACAAAGCTATGGTTTTTCCAGTAGTCATGTATAGATGTGAGAGTTGGACTATAAAGAAAGTTGAGCAGCAAAGAACTGATGCTTTTTGAACTGTGGTATTGAAGAAGACTCTTGAGTCACTTGGACAGCAAGGAGACTCAGCCAGTCCATCCTAAAGGCAATCTGTCCTGAATATTCATCGGAAGTACTGATGCTAAAGCTGAATCTCCAATATTTTGGGCCACCTGATTTGAAGAATTTACTAATCTGAAAAGACCCTGATGATGAGAAAGACTGAAGGTGGGAGGAGAAGGGGATGACAGAGGATGAGATGGTTGGATGGCATCACTGATTCAGTGGACATGAGTTTGAGTAAACCCCAGGAGTGGTGAACTGTGAACTTCCAGATGTTCAAGCTGGTTTCAGAAAAGGCAGAGGAACCAGAGATCAAATTGCCAACATCTGCTGGATCATCAAAAAGCAAGACAGTTCCAGAAAAACATCTATTTCTGCTTTATTGACTATGCCAAAGCCTTTGACTGTGATGATCACAATAAACTGTGGAAAATTCTGAAAGAGATGGGAATACCAGACCACCTGACCTGCCTCTTGAGAAACCTATATGCAGTTCAGGAAGCAACACTTAGAACTGAACATGGGACAATAGACTGGTTCCAAATAGGAAAAGGAGTACGTCAAGGCTGTATATTGTCACCCTGCTTGTTTAACTTATATGCAGAGTACATCATGAGAAACGCTGGGTGGAAGAAGCACAAGCTGGAATCAAGATTGCCGGGAGAAATATCAATAACCTCAGATATGCAGATGACACCACCCTTATGGCAGAAAGTGAAGAGGAACTAAAAAGCCTCTTCATGAAAGTGAAAGAGGAGAGTGAAAAAGTTGGCTTAAAGCTCAACATTCAGAAAACGAAGATCATGGCATCTGGTCCCATCACTTCATGGCAAGTGTATTGGGAAACAGTGGAAACAGTGTCAGACGTCAATTTTTTTGGCTCCAGAATCACTGCAGATGGTGACTGCAGCCATGAAATTAAAAGATGCTTACTCCTTGGAAGGAAAGTTATGACCAACCTAGATAGCATATTCAAAAGCAGAGACATTACTTTGCCAACAAAGGTCTGTCTAGTCAAGGCTATGGTTTCTCCCAGTGGTCATGTATGGATGTGAGAGTTGGACTGTGAAGAAAGGCTGAGTGCCGAAGAATTGATGCTTTTGAACTGTGGTTTTGGAGAAGACTCTTGAGAGTCCTTGGACTGCAAGGAGATCCAACCGGTCCATTCTGAAGGAGATCAGCCCTGGATTTCTTTGGAGGAAATGAATGCTGAAGCTGAAACTCCAGTACTTTGGCCACCTCATGTGAAGAGTTGACTCATTGGAAAAGACTCTGATGCTAGGGAGGGATTAGGGGCAGGAGGAGCAGGGGACGACAGAGGATAAGATGGCTGGATGGCATCATTGACTCAATGGACATGAGTTTGAGTGAACTCCGGGAGTTGGTGATGGACAGGGAGGCCTGGTGTGCTGCGATTCATGGGGTCACAAAGAGTCGGACACGACTGATTGACTGAACTGAACTGAACTGAGGAGGCCTTGGTGCTGCAGTCCATGAGTTGCAAAGATTTGAACATGACTGAGCAACTGAACTGAACTAAAATGAACTATAATCTTCTGTGTACCCTCAGTTTCTTTTCTGAATTGATAGAGGAAGACAAAAAGATGTGATTTCTTCATAACATTGTATAACTTCATATAATAATTTATAAAGAAATCCAGAAATATTTACATGATTTCGGGTCAGTTTCTGAATAATATGGCCTAATGTCGTCGTGTATGCTTTAAAAATTGGGTATTTCAGTCTCATAGTTACAACTCAGAAATGATACAGACAAAATGCTTTGGTAATTTCTTATTATATTAAGATTTTGTATCAGATATTAGAGTAAAACATAAAGAACTGATATAATTTAAATTATATTATATATATATAGTTAGATTAGCCCACATTCCTCTAATTACTATCATCCTTTGTCCAGTAAAATCAAAGAGAAAATTCAATCAAAGGAACATTCTCTGGAGTGTAATTCATAATAAAATCTATTTTTCTGTTTCTATCTTAAAGAAAAAAAACATAGCCACAGAAGATGAGATATTCAAGTCTACTTACTGGAACGCAGTAATAGAATAAGCATGGAAACCAGATTAAAAAAGCTTTTAAAACTATAGTCATTTTTCTTCATTATTTTTTAATGTAATACCAAGGAATAGATTTAGTTTTCGCAATGGTGAATTATTAAAACTAAGGGAAGTTAAAGTTCTCTCTTGATAATGGGTGTGTGTATTCTCTTTCAGCAAAATGAGTCCAACTCTGCTACAATTTCTCCAGGTACACACCAACTTTGAAGGACCAGGTAGGTTGCTTTAATTATTTTTCCTATTCTTTTTTCATCCTATGTGCACCCTGTCTCTTTTCCTTTTTGTTTTTCTTTGGTTTTTGTCTCTATGGCATTGTTATTTTTTAAAGTGGTACTATATAAAAAGTTATACTTTTAAAAACTTAAGAAAGTCAACTGAGGAATGTTAATTGGAAGGATTGATGGTGAAGCTCCAGTACTTTGGTGACCTGATGCAAAGAGGTGAGTCACTGGAAAACCCTAATACTGGGAAAGAATGAGGCAAAAGGAGTAGGGGGTGACAGAGAATGAGATGGTTAGATAGCATGACAGACTCAGTGGATGTGAATTTGAGCAATTTCCAAAGATAGTGGAGGAGAGAGGAGGCTGTGATGCTGTAGTCCACAGTCACAGAATCAGAAATGACTTAGCAACTGAAAAACAACCACAACTAAAATGTAATATTGATTTTGAAGCAAGTAGAGAAAGTGAAAGAAGGTGTTAGTCATTCAGTCATGTCTGACTCTTTGTGACCCCATGGACCATAGCCAGCCAGGCTCCTCTGTTCTATGTGAGAATACTGGAATCGGTAGCCATTCCCTTCTCCAGGGGATCTTCCTGACCCAAGGATGCAATCTGTGTCTCTTGGTTTCTTGCATTGGCAGGCAGATACTTTACTGTCTGAGCCACCAGGGAAGCACATAAATAAAGAATAGTGTTTCAAATAAATGTAAAATATATAAAGCACTAAGGAATATTAAATATTTGGAGAAGTAGAAATCTGACAACACATGTTCTTGAAGGAAAAGAAACTGTTTGCTCTAATCACATTTTTAAGTTTATAGCAAAAAAAAGATGAAAATAAAATATTTCAAGAAGGTCTTGCTCTACAGCATCTGGG
>NW_017207581.1:0-4347 GCF_001704415.2 Capra hircus | reverse complement strand
AGGCCCGTTTCCGCTCATAGTTCCAGAGGAGGGATCCTTTCCCTAGGTGGTCGGGTAAGTATTCCTGGCGTTCCCGTCGCATCTCAAGAGGAGGCGCTCTCCACAGGAAAGGCGAGAGGAACTCCAGGGTCGTGCCACCATTCCCAGAGTCCCCAAATGCTCAGTCCATGCCAGGAAACCAGTTTTCCTGCACTGCCTCGACTTTCAAGCCGAGGATCGACTCATACAACGGTGGCACGTGGGACAGCCTGTGGGAAAGCCTCGTGGGAAAGCCTCATGGGAAAGCCTCGAGGTAAAGCCCTGATCCCTTGATCCACAAGAAGGGAAGCGTGACACTCCTGCAGCTCGGGAGCGCACGTGCATGCCCCCACTCGAGACGAGGACTGACTCCCCTGGGAGACTCCAGAAGTACCCCAAGATCCATGTCAGCACTGGAGAGGAATCCTCACGTTCCGGCACCGATTCCACACAAGATCTTAGGCCCCATCGAGGGAGAGGAATCCGAGAGGCCCCCGAGCAACTCCCATGGGGACTGGCCTTTCATGAGGCCACCAGCGGGTCCCTCAGGTCCCCTTCGTAAGTCGAGAGCACCTGCCGCAACTTGAGAAAATTCAGGAGGTTCTCGCCTCCAGGCGAGATGAGCCCATTTCCGATGAGCGCGTCTCGAGGCTAATCACACCTAAGCTCTGGAACTTCCAAAGGGTCCTTCACACCCTTGCTGCAACTCAAGAAGTTCCCCAACATACCCGTCTCCACTCGAGAGGAAGCACGAGAGTCCGCCCACATCCAGAGGAGCCCGGTTTCCGCCTCCTAGCTCGAGAGGTGGGATCCTTTCGCTGCGTGGTCGGAAAAGAATTCCCGGCGTTCCCGTCGCATCTCAAGAGGAGGCGCTCTCCACAGGAAAGGCGAGAGGAACTCCAGGGTCATGCCACCATTCCCAGAGTCCTCCAGATGTCTAAGTCCATTCAAGGGAAACCTGTTTTCCTGCACTGTTTCGACTTTCAAGCAGAGGATCGACTCACACCACGGTGCCACGTGGGACAGCCCTGTGGAAAAGCCTCGTGGGAAACCTCGTGGGAAAGCCTCGAGGGAAAGCCACAGATCCTTGATCCACGCGAAGGGAAGCGTTACAATGCTGCTACAGCTCGAGAGTAAAGCGCACTTGTATGCCCCCACTCGAGACGAGGACTGAAACCACTGGGGACAGTCCAGAAGTTCCCCAAGATCCATTTCAGCACTGGAGAGGAATCCTCAGGTTCCGGAACCGACTCCACACAATGTCTTAGGCCCCGGCATCGACGGGAGAGGAATCCCGAGAGGTCCCCGAGCAACTCGCATGGGGACTGGCCTTTCCTGAGGCCTCCAGAGCCGGTCCCTGAGGACAACGTCTTAAGTCGAGAGCACCTGCCGCAACTCGAGAAAATCCAGGAGGTTCTCCCCTCTAGGCGAGATGAGGCCCATTTCCGCTGAGGTGTCTCGAGGCTAATCACACCTAACCTCTGGAACTTCCAAAGGGTCCTTCACACCCTTGCTGCAACTCAAGAACTTCCCCGACTTACCCGGCTCCACTCAAGAGGAAGCACGAGAGTCCCGCCCACATCCAGAGGAGACCCGTTTCTGCCTCATAGCTCAAGAGGAGGGATTCTTTCCCTGCGTGGTCGGGAAAGAATTCCCCGTGTTCCCGTTGCATCTCAAGAGGAGTCGCTCTCCACAGGAAAGGCGAGAGGAACTCCAGGGTCGTGCCACCATTCCCTGAGTCCCCCAGATGTCTCAGTCTATTCCAGGGAAACCTGTTTTCCCTGCACTGCCTCGACTTTCAAGCTGAGGATCGACTCACACCACGGTGGCACGTGGGACAGCCCTGTGGGAAAGCCTCTTGGGAAAGCCACAGTAACCTTGATCCACGCGAAGGGAAGCGTGACACTGCTGCTACAGCTCGGAGGAAAGCTCACGTGCATGACCCCACTCGAGACGAGGACTGACTCCACTGGGGAGACTCCAGGAGTTCACCAAGATACATGTCGGCACTGCAGAGGAATCCTCAGTTTCCAGCACCGACTCCACACAAGGTCTTAGGCCCCGGCATTAACGGGAGAGGAATCCCAAGAGGCCCCCGAGCAACTCGCATGGGGACTGGCCTTTCCTGAGGCGACCAGAGCGGGTCCCTGAGGTCCCCGTCGTTAGTCGAGAGCACCTGCCGGCAACTCGAGAAAATCCAGGAGGTTCTTCCCCTCCAGGCGAGATGAGGCCCATTTCCAGTGAGGGTGTCTCGAGGCTAATCACACCTAAACTCTGGAACTTCCAAAGGTTCCTTCACACCCTTGCTTCAACTCAAGAAGTTCCCCGACATACCCGTCGCCACTCGAGAGAAGCACGAGAGTCCCACCCACATCCAGAGCGTCCCGCTTCCGCCTCCTAGCTCCGAGAGGAGGGATCCTTTCCCTGCGTGGTCGGGACAGAATTCCCGGCGTTCCCGTCGGCATCTCAAGAGGAGTCGCTTTCCACAGGAAAGGCGAGAGGAACTTCAGAGTCGTACCACCATTCTCAGAGTCCCCCAGATGTCTCCGTCCATTCCAGGAAAACCTGTTTTCCCTGCACTGCCTCGACTTTCAAGCCGAGGATCGACTCACACCACGGTGGCACGTGGGACAGCCCTGTGGGAAAGCCTCGTGGGAAAGCCACAGATCCCTTGATCCACGCGAAGGGAAGCGTGACACTGCTGCTACAGCTCGGGAGGAAATCGCATGTGCATGCCCCCACTCGAGACGAGGACTGACTCCCCTGGGGAGACTCCAGAAGTACCCCAAGATCCATGTCAGCACTGGAGAGGAATCCTCAGGTTCCGACACCGACTCTACACAATGTCTTAGGCCCCTGGCATCGATGGGAGGGATATCCCGAGAGGCCCCCGAGCAACTCGCATGGGGACTGGCCTTTCCTGAGACCACCAGAGCGGGTCCCTGAGGTCCCCGTCGTAAGTCGAGATCACCTGCCGCAACTCGAGAAAATACATGAGGTTCCACCCTCCAGGCGAGATGAGGCCCATTTCCGCTGAGGCGTCTCGAGGCTAATCACATCTACCCTCTGGAACTTCCAAAGGGTCCTTCACACCCTTGCTGCAACTCAAGAAGTTCCCCGACATACCCGATTCCACTCGAGAGGAAGCACGAGAGTTCCGCCCACATCCAGAGGAGCTCCGTTTCCGCCTCCTTGCTCGAGAGACGGGTTCCTTTCGCTGCGTGGTCGGGAAAGAATTCCCGGCGTTCCTGTCGCATCTCAAGTGGAGGCACTCTCCACAGGAAAGGCCAGAGGAACTCCAGGGTCGTGCCACCATTCCCAGCGTCCCCCAGATGTCTCACTCCATTCCAGGGAAACCTGTTTTCCCTGCACTGCCTCGACTTTGAAGCCGAGGATCCACTCACACCACGGTGGCACGTGGGACTGCCCTGTGGGAAAGCCTCGTGGGAAAGCCTCGTGGGAAAGCCTCGAGGAATGCCACAGATCCCTTGATCCACGAGAAGGGTAGCGTGACACTGCTGCTACAGCTAGGGAGGAAAGCGCACGTGCATGCCCCCACTCGAGACGAGGACTGACTCCCCTGGGGAGACTCCAGAAATACCCCAAGATGCATGTAGCACTGGAGAGGAAACCTCAGGTTCAGGCACCGACTTCACACAAGATCTTAGGCCCAGGCATCTAAGGGAGAGGAGTCCCGAGAGGCCCCCGAGCAACTCGCATGGGAACTGGCCTTTCCTGAGGCCACCAGAGCGGGTCCCTGAGGTCCCCGTCGTAAGTCGAGAGCACCTGCCGCAACTCGAGAAAATCCAGGAGGTTCTCCCCTCCAGGCGAGATGAAGACCATTTCCGCTGAGGCTTCTCGAGGCTAATCACACCTAACCTCTGGAACTTCCAAAGGGTCCTTCACACCCTTGCTGCAACTCAAGAAGTTCCCCGACTTACCCGGCTCCACTCGAAAGGAAGCACGAGAGTCCCGCCCACATCCAGAGGAGACCCAGTTTCTGCCTCCTAGCTCGAGAGGAGGGATCCTTTCCCTGCGTGGTCGGGAAAGAATTCCCGGCGTTCCGTCGCATCTCAAGAGGAGGCGCTCTCCACAGGAAAGGCGAGAGGAACTCCAGGGTCGTGCCACCATTCCCACAGTCCCCAAATGCTCAGTCCATAACAGGGAAACCAGTTTCCCAGCACTGCCTCGACTTTCAAGCAAGGACGACTCACAACACGGTGGCACGTGGGACAGCCCAGTGGGTAAACGTCGTGGAAGCCTCGTGGAAAGCCTCGTGTGGGAAAGCCTCTGTGGGAAAGCCAGCCAGATCCCTTGATCCAGCGAAGG
>NW_017207580.1:0-4347 GCF_001704415.2 Capra hircus | reverse complement strand
CCCTGGGGGCCCACGTGATTTCCCCTGGGGGCCCACTGCCCCTGGGGCCCACGTGATTTCCCTGGGGCACGTGATTTCCTGGGGGCCCACGCCCCACGTGATTGCCCCTGGGGCCCACGTGATTTGTGGGGGCCCACGTGATTTCCCCTGGGGGCCACGTGATTGCCCTGGGGGCCCACGTAAGGGCCCAGTGATTTCCCATGGGCCACGTGATTTCCCCTGGGGCCACGTGAATTCCACGGGGGGCCCACGTGATTGCCCCTGGGGGCCCCACGTGATTTCCCCTGGGGGCCCACGTGATTGCCCCTGGGCCACGCCCTGGGGGGCACGTGATTGCCCTGGGGCCCACGTGATTTCCCCTGGGGCCCACGTGATTGCCCCTGGGGGCCACGGCCCCTGGGGGCCCACGTGATTTCCCTGGGGGGCCCATGTGATTGCCCCTGGGGGCCCACGTGATTTCCCCTGGGGGCCCACGTGATTGCCCCTGGGGGGCCCACGTGATTTCCCCTGGGGGCCCACGTGATTGCCCCCTGGGGGCCACGTGATTTCCACACGTGATTGCCCCTGGGGCCCACGTGATTTCCACGGGGGCCCACGTGATTGCCCCGGGGCCCACGTCACTGCCCCTGGGGGCCCACGTGATTGGGGGCCCACGTGATTTCCACGGGGGCCCACGTGATTTGCCCTGGTGGCCCACGTGATTTCCCCTGGGGGCCCACGTGATTTCCACGGGGGGCCACGTAATTGCCCCTGGGTGCCCACGTCATTTCCTCTGGGCCCACGTGATTGCCCCTGGGGCCCACGTGATTTCCCCTGGGGGCCCACTTGCCCCTGGGGCCCATGATTTCCACGGGGGGCCACGTGATTTGATTTCCCCGGGGGCCACGTGATTGCCCCTGGGGCCCACGTGATTTCCCCTGGGGGCCCACTGCCCCTGGGGGCCCACGTGATTTCCACGGGGGGCCCACGTGATTGCCCCACGTGCGCCCCTGGGGACCCACCTGATTGCCCCTGGGGCCACGTGATTTCCACGGGGGGCCCACGTGATTGCCCCTGGGGTCCCACGTGATTTCCCGGGGCCCAAGTGATTGCCCCTGGGGGTGATTTCGGGCGGCCCCGTGATTGGGGGCCCACGTCATTGGGGCCCACGTGATTTCCCCTGGCGGCCACGTGATTGCCCCTGGGGCCCACGTGATTTCCACGGGGGGCCCACTGATTGCCCCGTGGGCCACGTCGTGATTGGATTTCCACGGGGGGCCCACGTGATTGCCCCTGGGGGCCACGTGCCCTGGGGCCCACGTGATTGCCCTGGGGCCCACGTGATTTCCACGGGGGCCCACGTGATGGGGGGCCCTCGTGATTTCCCCTGGGGGGCCACGTGATTGCCCCTGGGGGCCCTCGTCATTTCCCCTGGGGGCCCACGTGATTTCCACGGGGCCAATGATTGCCCCTGGGGGCCACGTGATTTCCACGGGGGGGCCCACGTGATTGCCCTGGGGGCCCACGTGATTTACGTGATTGCCCTGGACCACGTGATTTGGGGCCACGTGATTGCCCCGTGGGGGCCCCTGGCCCACGTTTGCCCCTGGGGCCCACGTGATTGGGGGGGGGCCCACGTGATTGCCCCTGGGGGCCCACGTGATTTTTCCCACGTGATTGGGGGGCCCACGTGATTTGGGGCCCACCTGGGGCCACGTGATTTCCCCTGGGGGCCACCTGATTGCCCCTGGGGGCCCACGTGCGGGGGCCCACGTGATTGCCCCTGGGCCACTTCCACGGGCCCACATGATTTGCCCCGGGGGCCCACGTGATTGCCCTGGGGGCCACGTGACCCTGGGCCCACGTGATTTGCCCGGGGGCCCACGTGATTGCCCCTGGGGGCCCACGGGGGCCCACGTGATTGCCCCTGGGGCCCACGTGATTGCCCTGGGGCCCACGTGATTGCCCCTGGGGGGCCCACGTGATTTCCCCTGGGGCCCCCCTGGGGGCCCACGTGATTTCCACGGGGGGCCCACGTGATTGCCCCTGGGGCCCACGATTTCCCTGGGGGCCCACGTGATTGCCCCTGGGGGCCCACGTGATTTCCCCTGGGGCCCACGTGATGCCCCTGGGGGCCCACGTGATTTCCACGGGGGGGCCCACGTGATTGCCCCTGGGCCCACGGGGCCACGTGATTGCCCCTGGGGGCCACGTGATTTCCCCTGGGGGCCCACATGCCCCTGGGGGCCCACGGGGGCCCACGTGATTGCCCCTGGGGCCCACGTGATTTGCCCCTGGGGCCCCACGTGATTGCCCCTGGGCCCACGTGATTTGCCCACGTGAGGCCCACGTGATTTGCCCACGTGGGGCCCACGTGATTGCCCCTGGGGCCCACGTGATTTCCACGGGGGCCCACGTGATTTACCCTGGCCCACGGGGCCCACGTGATTTCCCCTGGGGGCCCACCCTGGGCCCACGTGATTGCCCTGGGGGCCCACGTGATTTCCACGGGGGGCCCACGTGGGGGGGCCCTGGGGGCCCACGTGATTTCCACGGGCCACGTGATTGCCCCTTGATTTCCACGGGGCCCACGTGATTGCCCACGTGCCCAATTGCCCCTGGGGGCCCACGTGATTGCCCCTGGGGGCCGTGATTTCCCTGGGGCCCACGTGATTGCCCTGGGGCCACCCCTGGGGCCCACGTGAACGTGATTGCCACGTGGGGGGCCCACGTGATTTGCCCACCGCCCCTGGGGGCCCACGTGATTTCCCCCATTGGGGCCACGTGATTCCCCGGGGCCCACGTGATTGCCCCTGGGGGCCCACGTGATTTCCCCACGTGATTGGGGGCCCACGTGATTTCCCGGGGGCCCACGTGATTGCCCCTGGGGGCCCACGTGATTCTGGGGGCCCACGTGATTGCCCCTGGGGGCCCACGTGATTTGGGGCCCACGTGATTGCCCCTGGGGGCCCACGTTGGGGCCCACGTGACCCTGGGGGCCACCCCCTGGGGGCCCACGTGATTTCCCCTGGGGGCCCACGTGATTGCCCCTGGGGGCCCACGTGATTTCCTGGGGGGCCCACGTGATTGCCCCTGGGGGCCCACGTGATTTCCACGGGGGCCACGTGATTGCCCCTGGGGGCCCACGTTTGGGGGCCCACGTGATTTCCCGGGGGGCCCACGTGAGGGCCCACGTGGGGCCCACGTGATTTGGGGGCCACGTGCCCCTGGGGCCCACGTCATTTCCCTGGGGGCCCACGTGATTGCCCCTGGGGGCCCACGTGATTTCCCTGGGGGCCACGTGAGGCCCACGTGATTTGGGGGCCCACGTGATTCCGCTGGGGGCCCACGGGGGGGCCACGTGATTGCCCCTGGGGCCCACGTGATTTCCCCTGGGGGCCCACATGTTTCCCCTGGGGGCCACGTGATTTCCACGGGGGGCCCACGTGATTGCCCTGGGGTCCCACGTGATTGCCCCTGGGGCCCACCTGATTGCCCCTTGGGGCCACGTGATTTCCACGGGGGGCCCACGTGATTGCCCCTGGGGGCCCACGTGATTTCACGGGGGCCCACGTGATTGCCCCTGGGGACCACGTGATTTCCACGGGGCCCTCGTGATTGGGCCCACGTGATTGCCCTGGGGGCCCACGTGATGGGGGATTGCCCCTGGGGCCACGTGATTTCCACGGGGGCCCAATTGCCCCGTGGGCCACGTCATTGCCCCTGGGGGCCACGTGATTGTCACGGGGGGCCCACGTGATTTCCACGGGGGGCCCACGTGATTGCCCCTGGGGGCCCACGTGATTCCCCTGGGGGCCCACGTGATTGCCCTGGGGCCCACGTGATTTCCACGTGATTGCCCCTGGGGGCCTCGTGATTTCCCCTGGGGGCCACGTGATTGCCCCTGGGGCCCTCGTGATTTCCCCTGGGGGCCCACGTGATTTCCACGGGGGCCAAGGTGATTGCCCTGGGGGCCGACGTGATTTCCACGGGGGGCCCACGTGATTGCCCCTGGGGGCCACGTGATTTCGGGGGGCCACGTGATTGCCCCTGGGGACCACGTGATTTCCACGGCGGCCCACGTGATTGCCCCGTGGCCCACGTGATTGCCCCTCACGTGATTGCCCCTGGGGGCCCACGTGATTTCCACGGGGGGCCCACGTGATTGCCCTGGGGGCCACGTGATTGCCCTGGGGTCCCACGTGATTGCCCTGGGGCCACATGATTTGGGGCCCACGTGATTGCCCCTGGGGGCCACGTGATTTCCACGGGGGCCCACGTGATTGCCCCTGGGGGCCCACGTGATTGCCCACGTGATTGCCCCTGGGGCCCACGTGATTTCCCCTGGGGGCCCACCTGATTGCCCCT
>NW_017207579.1:0-4347 GCF_001704415.2 Capra hircus | reverse complement strand
CTGCCCCCCATGGGGACTGGCCTTTCATGAGGGCCACCAGCGCGGGTCCATCAGGTCCCCTTCGTAAGTCGAGAGCACCTGCCGCAACTTGAGAAAATTCAGGAGGTTCTCCCCTCCAGGTGAGATGAGGCCCATTTCCGCTGAGGCGTCTCGAGGCTAATCACACCTAAGCTCTGGAACTTCCAAAGGGTCCTTCACACCCTTGCTGCAACTCAAGAAGTTCCCCAACATACCCGTCTCCACTCGAGAGGAAGCACGAGAGTCCCGCCCACATCCAGAGGAGCCCCGTTTCCGCCTCCTAGCTCCAGTGGTGGGATCCTTTCGCTGCGTGGTCGGGAAAGAATTCCCGGCGTTCCCGTCGCATCTCAAGAGGAGGCGCTCTCCACAGGAAAGGCGAGAGTAACTCCAGGGTCATGCTACCATTCCCAGAGTCCCCCAGATGTCTCAGTCCATTCCAGGGAAACCTGTTTTCCCTGCACTGCCTCGACTTTCAAGCCGAGGATCGACTCACATCACGGTGGCACGTGGGACAGCCCTGTGGGAAAGCCTCGTGGGAAAGCCTCGAGGGAAAGCCGCAGATCCCTTGATCCACGCGAAGGGAAGCGTGACACTGCTGCTACAGCTCGGGAGTAATGCGCACGTGCATGCCCCACTCGAGACGGAGGACTGCCTCCCCTGGGGAGACTCCAGAAGTAGCCCAAGATCCATGTCAGCACTGGAGAGGAATCCTCACGTTCCGGCACCGACTCCAAGCAAGGTCTTAGGCTCCGGCATCGACGGGAGAGGAATCCCGAGAGGCCCCCGAGCAACTCGCATGGGGACTGGCCTTTCTTGAGGCCACCAGAGCGGGTCCCTGAGGTCCCTGTCGTAAGTCGAGAGCACCTGCCGCAACTCGAGAAAATGCAGGAGGTTCTACCCTAGAGGCAAGATGAGGCCCATTTCCGCTGAGGCATCTGGAGGCTAATCACATCTAACATCTGGAACTTCCAAAGGGTCCTTCACACCCTTGCTGCAACTCATGAAGTTCCCCGACATTCCGTCTCCACTCGAGAAGCACGAGAGTCCTGCCCACATCCAGAGGAGACCCGTTTTCGCCTCCTAGCTCCAGAGGAGGATCCTTTCCCTGCGTGGTTGGGAAAGAATTCCCGCGTTCCCGACTCATCTCAATAGGAGGCGCTCTCCACAGGAAAGCGAGAGGAACTCCAGGGTCGTGCCACCATTCCAGAGTCCCCCAGATATCTCAGTCCATTCCAGGGAAACCTGTTTTCCCTGCACTGCCTCGACTTTCAAGCCGAGGATCCACTCACACACGGTGCACGTGGGACAGCCCTGTGGGAAAGCCTCGTGGAAAGCCACCGATCCCTTGATCCACGCGAAGGGAAGGCGAGACACTGCTGCTACTGCTCGGGAGGAAAGCGCTCGTGCATGCCCCCAATCGAGACGAGGACTGACTCCCCTGGGGAGACTCCAGAAGTACCCCAAGATCCATGTGGGCACTGGAGAGGAATCCTCAGGTTCCGGAACAGACTCCTCACAAGGTCTTACGCCCCGGCATTGAGGGGAGAGGAATCCCGAGAGGCCCGCGAGCAACTCGCATGGGGACTGGCCTTTCCTGAGGCCACCAGAGCGGGTCCCTGAGGTCCCCGTCGTAAGTCGAGAGCAGCTGCCGCAACTCGAAAAAATCCAGGAGGTTCTCCCCTCCAGGCGAGATGAGGCCCATTTCCGCTGAGGCGTCTTGAGGCTAAACACATCTAACATCTGGAACTTCCAAAGGGTCCTTCACACCCTTGCTGCAACTCAAGAAGTTCCCCGACATACCCGTCTCCACTCGAGAGGAAGCACGAGAGTCCCGGGCACATCCAGAGGAGCCCCGTTTCTGCCTCCCAGCTCGAGAGGAGGGATCCTTTCCCTGCGTGGTCGGGGAAAGAATTCCCGGTGTTCCCGTCGAATCTCAAGAGGAGGCGCCTCTCCACAGGAAAGGCGAGAGGAACTCCAGGGTCGTGCCACCATTCCCAGAGTCCCCCAGATGCTCAGTCCATAACAGGGAAACCAGTTTCCCAGCACTGCCTCGACTTTCAAGCCAAGGACGACTCACAACACGGTGGCACGTGAGACAGGCCCAGTGGGGTAAACGTCGTGGGAAAGCCTCGTGGCAAAGCCTCGTGAGAAAGCCTCCACGGAAAGCCACAGATTCCTGGATCCACGCGAAGGGAAAGGGTGACACTGATGCTACAGCTCTGGAGGAAATTGCACGTGCATGCATCCACTAGAGACGAGGACTGACTCACCTGGGAGACTCCAGAAGTACCCAAGGTCCATGTAAGCACTGGAGAGGTTTTTCTCAGGTTCCGGCACCGACTCCACACAAGGTATAAGGCGCCGGCATCGACGGGAGAGGAATCCGCGAGAGGCCCCCGAGCAACTCGCATGGTGACTGGCCTTTCCTGAGGCCACCAGAGCGGGTCCCTGAGGACCCCGTCTTAAGTCCACAGCACCTGCCGCAACTCGAGAAAATTCAGGAGGTTCTCCCCTTCAGGCGACATGAGGCCCATTTGTGCTGAGGCGTCTCGAGACTAATCACACCTAACCTCTGGAACTTCCAAAGCGTCTTTCACACCCTTGCTGCAACTCAAGAAGTTCCTCGACATACCCGTTTCCCCTCGAGAGGAAGCACGAGAGTCCCGCCCACATCCAGAGGAGCCCCGTTTCCGCCTCATAGTTCCAGAGGAGGGATCCTTTCCATACGTGGTCGGGTAAGTATTCCTGGCGTTCCCGTCGCATCTCAAGAGGAGGCGCTCTCACAGGAAAGGCGAGAGGAACTCCAGGGTCGTGCCACCATTCCCAGAGTCCCCCAGATGCTCAGTCCAAGCCAGGGAAACCAGTTTTCCCTGCACTGCCTCGACTTTCAAGCCGAGGATCGACTCATACAACGGTGGCACGTGAGACAGCCCTGTGGGAAAGCCTCGTGGGAAAGCCTCATGGGAAAGCCTCGAGGTAAACCCCTGAACCCTTGATCCACAAGAAGGGAAGCGTGACACTCCTGCTACAGCTCGGGAGCGCACGTGCATGCCCCCCACTCGAGACGAGGACTGACTCCCCTGGGAGACTCCAGAAGTACCCCAAGATCCATGTCAGCACTGGAGAGGAATCCTCAGGTTCCAGCACCGACTCCACACAAGATCTTAGGCCCCGGCATCGGGGAAGAGGAATCCCGAGAGGCCCCCGAGCAACTCCCATGGGGACTGGCCTTTCATGAGGCCAGCGCGGGTCATCAGGTCCCCTTCGTAAGTCGAGAGCCTGCCGCAACTTGAGAAAATTCAGGAGGTTCTCCCTCCAGGTGAGATGAGGCCCATTTCCGCTGAGGCGTCTCGAGGCTAATCACACCTAAGCTCTGGAACTTCCAAAGGGTCCTTCACACCCTTGCTGCAACTCAAGAAGTTCCCCAACATACCCGTCTCCACTCGAGAGGAAGCACGAGAGTCCCGCCCACATCCAGAGGAGCCCCGTTTCCGCCTCCTAGCTCCAGAGGTGGGATCCTTTCGCTGCGTGGTCGGGGAAAGAATTCCCGGCGTTCCCGTCGCATCTCAAGAGGAGGCGCTCTCCACAGGAAAGGCGAGAGTAACTCCAGGGTCATGCTACCATTCCAGAGTCCCCAGATGTCTCAGTCCATTCCAGGGAAACCTGTTTTCCCTGCACTGCCTCGACTTTCAAAGCCGAGGATCGACTCACATCACGGTGGCACGTGGGACAGCCCTGTGGGAAAGCCTCGTGGGAAAGCCTCGAGGGAAAGCCGCAGATCCCTTGATCCACGCGAAGGGAAGCGTGACACTGCTGCTACAGCTCGGGAGTAATGCGCACGTGCATGCCCCCACTCGAGACGAGGACTGCCTCCCCTGGGGAGACTCCAGAAGTACCCCAAGATCCATGTCAGCACTGGAGAGGAATCCTCACGTTCCGGCACCGACTCCAAGCAAGGTCTTAGGCTCCGGCATCGACGGGAGAGGAATCCCGAGAGGCCCCGAGCAACTCGGCATGGGGACTGGCCTTTCTGAGGCCACCAGAGCGGTCCCTGAGGTCCCTGTCGTAAGTCGAGAGCACCTGCCGCAACTCGAGAAAATGCAGGAGGTTCTACCGTAGAGGCAAGATGAGGCCCATTTCCGCTGAGGCATCTGGAGCTAATCACATCTAACATCTGGAACTTTCCAAAGGGTCCTTCACACCCTTGCTGCAACTCATGAAGTTCCCCGACATTCCCGTCTCCACTCGAGGAAGCACGAGAGTCCCTGCCCACATCCAGAAGGAGACCCGTTTCCGCCTCCTAGCTCCAGAGGAGGGATCCTTTCCCTG
>NW_017207578.1:0-4348 GCF_001704415.2 Capra hircus | reverse complement strand
TTGCCGGAACCTGAGCATTCCTCTCCAGCGCTGAAAAGGATCTTGGGGTATTCTGGCAGTCTCCCCAGGGGAGTCAGTCCTCGTCTCGAGTGGGGGCATGCACGTGCGCTTTCCTCCCGAGCTGTAGCAGCAGTGTCGCGCTTCCCTTCGCGTGGATCAAGGGATCTGTGGCTTTCCCTGGAGGTTTTCCCACGAGGCTTTCCCACGAGGCTTTCCCACAGGGCTGTCCCACGTGCCACCGTGGTGTGAGTCGATCCTCGGCTTGAAAGTCGAGGCAGTGCAGGGAAAACAGGTTTCCCTGGAATGGACTGAGACATCTCGGGGACTCTGGGAATGATGGCACGACCCTGGAGTTCCTCTAGCCTTTCCTGTGGAGAGCGCCTCCTCTTGAGATGCGATGGAAACGCCGGAATTCTTTCCGACCAGGCAGGGAAAGGATCCCTCCTCTCGAGCTAGGAGGCGGAAACGGGGCTCCTCTGGATGTGGGCGGGACTCTCGTGCTTCCTCTAGAGTGGAGACGGGTATGTCGGGGAACTTTTTGAGTTGCAGCAAGGGTGTGAAGGACCCTTTGGAAGTTCCAGAAGTTAGGTGTCATTAGCCTCGAGAGGCCTCAGCGCAAATGGGCCTCATCTCGCCTGGAGGGGAGAACCTCCTGGATTTTCTCGAGTTGCGGCAGGTGCTCTCGACTTACGACGGGGACATCAGGGACCCGCTCTGGTGTGCCTCAGGAAAGCCCAGTCCCCATGCGAGTTGCTCGGGGCCTCTCGGGATTCCTCTCCCGTCGATGCCGGGCCTAAGACCTTGTGTGGAGTCGGTGCCCGAAACTGAGGATTCCTCTCCAGTGCTGACATGGATCTTGGGGTACTTCTGCAGTCTCCCCAGGGGGAGTCAGTCCTCCTCTCGAGTGGGGGCATGCACGTGTGCTTTCCTCCCAGCTGTAGCAGCAGTGTCACGCTTCCCTTCCCATGGATCAAAGGATCTGTGGCTTTTCCTTCGAGGCATTCCCACGAGGCTTTCCCCGAGGCTTTCCCACCAGGCTTTCACACAGGGCTGTCCCATGTGCCACCGTGATGTGAGTCGATCCTCGGCTTGAAAGTCGAGGCAGTGCAGGGAAACAGGTTTCCCTGGAATGGACTGAGAATTCTGGGTGCTCTGGGAATGGTGACACGACACTGGAGTTCCTATCGCCTTTCCTGTGGAGAGGGCCTCCTCTTGAGATGCAACGGGAACACTGGGAATTCTTTCCCGATCACGCAGGGAAAGGATTCCTCCTCTCGAGCTAGGAGGCGGAAACGCGGCACCTCTGGTTGTGGGCGGGACTCTCGTGCTTCCTCTCGAATGGAGACGGGTATGTCGGGGAACTTCTTGAGTTGCAGCAAAGGTGTGAGGGACCCTTTGGAAGTTCCAGATGTTAGATGTGATTAGCCTCAAGACTCCTCAGCGGAAATGGGCCTCATCTCGCCTGGAGGGAGAACCTCCTGGATTTTCTCGAGTTGCGACAGGTGCTCTCGACTTACATCGGGGATCTCAGGGACCCGCTCTGGTGGCCTCAGGAAAGGCCAGTCCCCATGCGAGTTGCTCGGGGGCCTCTCGGGATTCCTCTCCCGTCGATGCCGGGGCCTAAGACCTTGTGTGGAGTCGGTCCCGGACCCTGAGGATTCCTCTCCATTGCTGACATGGATCTTGGGGTACTTCTGGAGTCTCCCCAGGGGAGTCAGTCCTCGTCTCGAGTGGGGGCATGCACGTGCGCTTTCCTCCCGAGCTGTAACAGCAGTGTCACGCTTCCCTTCTTGTGGATCAAGGGATCTGTGGCTTTTTCCCTTGAGGCTTTCCCAGGAGGAAGTTTTCCCACAGGGCTATCCCACGAGCCCACCGTGGTGTGAGTCGATCCACGGCTTGAAAGTCGAGGCAGTGCAGGGAAGACAGGTTTCCCTGGAATGGACTGAGACATCTGGGGACTCTGGGAATGGTGGCACGACCCTGGAGTTCCTCTCGCCTTTCTTGTGGAGAGCGCCTCCTCTTGAGATGCGACGGGAACGCCGGGAATTCTTTCCGACCACGCAGGGAAAGGATCCCACCTCTCAATCTAGGAGGCCTAAACGGGGCTCCTCTGTATGTGGGCGGACTCTCGTGCTTCCTCTCGAGTGGAGTCGGGTATGTCGGGGAACTTCTTCAGTTGCAGCAAGGGTGTGAAGGACCCTTTGGAAGTTCCAGACTTTAAGTGTGAATAGCCTCGAGACGCCTCAATGGAAATGTTCCTCATCTCGCCTGGAGGGGGGAGAACCTCCCGGATTTTCTCGAGTTGCGGCAGGTGCTCTTGACTTCTGACGGGGACCTCAGGGACCTGCTCCGGTGGCCTCAGGAAAGGCCAGTCCCCATGCGAGTTGCTCGCGGCCTCTCGGGATTCCTCTCCCGTCGATGCTGGGGCCTAAGACCTGGTGTGGATTCGGTGCCGGAACGTGAGCTTTCCTCTCCAGTGCTGACATGGATCTTGGGGTACTTCTGGAGTCTCCCCAGGGGAGTCAGTCCTCGTCTCGAGAGGGGTATGCACGTGCCCTTTCCTCCCTAGCTGTGGCAGCTGTTTGGCACTTCCCTTCGCGTGGATCAAGGGATCTGTGGCTTTCCATTGAGGCTTTCCCAGGAGGCTTTCCCACGAGGCTTTCCCAGGCTATCCCTCGAGGCTTTCCCACAGGGCTGTCCCACGTGCCACCGTGGTGTGAGTCGATCCTTGGCTTGAAAGCCGATGCAGTGCAGGGAAAACAGGTTTCCCTGGAATGGACGGAGACATCTGGGGACTCTGGAATGGTGGCACGACCCTGGAGTTCCTCTCGCCTTTCCTGTGGAGAGCGCCTCCTCTTGAGATGCGACGGGAACTTCGGAATTCTTTCCCGACCACGCAGGGAAAGGATCCCTCCTCTCGAGCTAGGAGGCGGAAACGGGGCTCCTCTGGATGTGGGGGTGAACTCTCGTGCTTCCTCTCGAGTGGAGACGGGTATGTCGGGGGATCTTCTTGAGTTGCAGCAAGGGTGTGAAGGACCCTTTGGAAGTTCCAGAGGTTAGGTGTGATTAGCCTCGAGACGCCTCAGTGGAAATGGGCCTCATGTCGCCTGGAGGGGAGAACCTCGTGGATTTTCTCGAGTTGCGGCAGGTGCTCTCGACTTACGACGGGGACCTCAGGACCCGCTCTGGTGGCCTTAGGAAAGGCCAGACCCCATGGGAGTTGCTCGGGGACCTCTCTCGATTCCTCTCCCTTCGATGCCGGGGCCTAAGACCTTGTGTGGATTTGGTGCCGGAACCTGAGGATTCCTCTCCCGTGCTGACATGGATCTTGGGTGCTTCTGGAGTCTCCCCCGGGTAGTCAGTCCTCATCTCGAGTGGGGGCATGCACGTGCGCTTTCCTCCCGAGTTGTGGCAGCAGTGGGCGCTTCCATTCGTGTGGATCAAGGGATCTGTGGCTTTCCATCGAGGCTTTCCCAAGAGGCTTTCCCACGAGGCTTTCAAACAGGGCTGTCCCACGTGCCACCATGTAGTGAGTCGATCCTCGGCTTGAAAGTGGAGGCAGTGCAGGGAAAACAGGTTTCCCTGGAATGGACTGGGACATCTGGGGAACTCTGGGAAATGGTGGCACGACCCTGGAGTTCTTCTCGCCTTTCCTGTGAGATCTCCTCCTCTTGAGATGGGACGGGAACTCCGGGAATTCTTTCCCAACCACGCAGGGAATGGATCCATCCTCTCGAGCTAGGTGTGGAAACGGAGCTCCTCTTTATGTGGGCGGAACTCTCGTGCTTCCTCTCGAGTGGAGACGGGTATGTCAGGGAACTTTTGAGTTCCAGCAAGGGTGTGAAGGACCCTTTGGAATTTCCAGAGGTTAGGTGTGATTTGCCTGGAGACACCTCAGCAAAAATGGGCCTCATCTCGCCTGAAGGGGGAGAACCTCCTGGATTTTCTCGAGTTGCGGCAGGTGCTCTCGACTTACGACGGGACCTCAGGGATCCGCTCTGGTGGCCTCAGGGAAGGCCAGTCCCCATGAGAGTTGCTCGGGGGCCTCTCAGGATTCCTCTCCAGTCGATGCCGTGGCCTAAGATCTTGTGTGGATTCGGTGCCGAACCTGAGGATACCTCTCCAGTGCTGACATGGATCTTTGGGTACTTCTGGAGTCTCCCCAGGGGAGTCAGTCCTCGTCTCGAGAGGGGAATGCACGTGCGCTTTTCTCCCGAGGTGTAGCAGCGTGGTCACGCTTCCCTACGCGTGGGATCAAGTGATCTGTGGCTTTCCCACGAGGCTTTCCCACAGGGTGTCCCGCAGGGCTGTCCCACGTGCCACGGTGGTGTGAGTCGATCATGGCTTG
>NW_017207577.1:0-4349 GCF_001704415.2 Capra hircus | reverse complement strand
CAGGCGTGAGGATTCATGCAGGACTACCTCTGAGTGGTGGAACGCTGTTCACTCCTGAGCTGGCGAGGTCTAAGCATCGTGGTTGTTTCACGCTGGCCCGTCGCGTGGATCAAGGACATACTCACGGTCTATTCCCGTGAAGATCGGGCTATATCGAGGTGCGTAGTTTGTCAATGGGGGCTTTCCTCGAGGCTTTCCTCAGCGGCACTTTCCCACATCGGCTGTCCACCGTGGCCACGATGGTGCGAAAGTACGATCCTCCTCTGGGCGTTGTGGAACAACAAGGCAAGGGTGGGACAGGAAACGAAGGTTCCTGGAGCACTGGAACTGACTGAGACATCTGGGGACTCTTGGAATTGTGGCACGACCCTGGAGTTCCTCTGCGCTTTCCTGTGGAGAGCGCCTCTTCTTGAGATGCGGTGGAACGCCGGGAATACTTTCCCGACCAAGCAGGGAAAGTCCCGTGTCCAGCCGCGGTGGATCCAGGTGATTCGAAGGTGGGGACGTAGTCGTCGTCTTTGGAAATATACATATTTAATCCCAGATATAAAGAGATTAGAAATGGATTGTGTAGTAGGAAGATTATTGGAGAAAAAGAGGCTGAATAACTTGGATTACGTGGAATAACATCCATCCTCCAGTAGAGAATTCAGCCAGAAAAACGGGAGCAAAAAAGAAGCGACATGGGGGAATCAGTCTTTCCGGAAACTGATCTGATTTCTTTATTTTTGGTTTTGCTTGTATACCTCTTGTTACACATAGGGATGAATACAGAGTCACGCAGGAGTCGGCATCCTGACCTTTATCAAAATCAGGTGCTTCACATAAATGTATAAAAAAAAGGTCTTAGGGATCTTACATCATCTTCTGGCCATGAATGAGACCTGCTGACATTTTATGATCCTTTCTTTCTGATAACCAAATAAACTTATTTCTTCCAAGGGTGTTTTTTCTTAAACCAGGCACCACCCTCCAAATAAAGTTACATTCCTATAGGGTGAGGGTGTAGTGAGTTACAATCAAGAAAGGAATTTATTTAACCCAAGGTTAACATGATTAGTCTTAAAGGTGAATTCTTATTTCTCCTATATGCTTAAAGGTTAATACTTATTTCTCCTATATACTAGTTATATTCATTATAAGGGTAGGGAACATGGAGATTTATCAGCAAACATCAGCCTAACAAATGAAAATCCTTTCATCAATTCTCCCCTTAAGATCTATTTAGTCTTAAGATATGATAAAGTTACATTCTTACATAGAAAGGACACAGTGATATATAACAAAGTACAGTGATCTATTACAAAAGTGAAAATCCATTAACTCAAAAAGTCTAGTATTGCTAACATCAAAAACTGCTATATTTCCTTTGCTATATTCCAAATACATTGATTAATATATTCCCAAGTGCCTAAGGATATGGAGGCCTGGTGGCAATCATTGACTCAACAAGAAGAAAAAGTCCTATGCTAATTAAGACTCTCAAAATACTCCAAAACTCTCTGTGCTGTTTACAGTTGAGAGGCAGTAAACAATCTTGTGCCTAGTGGCAGCAGTATGGATAATCCTGTCACACAAGCTGGTCTGTCAGCAGAGAGGTTTGACCTAAAATATCCTTGTCCCACCCAGAGCAGGGAATTAGCAGCAATTTTTGACACAACAAATGAAGAACCCTTCACCAATATAATTCCTAACCAACTATACTAATAATTTCTAACTCCCCAAAATAATTTGCCTTTAGTAAGTCTAAAACATCTCATGCCTCTCAGGTTGGGAGGCTGTAAACAATCACATGTGGCCGGACAAACCTATAAAGGTGGGCTAGATAACCTTCAGAGGAGTCGGCAAGCTGAAAACACTCTTGTCATGCCCAAGAATATTTATTGCCTTGAAGCTGCACGTTTACTTCTTCTCCGAGAGAAACAGTTATGGGGGAGAGCCCCCGTAAAGTCAGAAGTGTAGGTGAGAGCATAAAACAGACTCTGGTTTTGGGGTTCGATGCTCGGGAACAGGGGGTTACCTGAGGCTTGATCACGCCTTTGCGCATGCCAAGCCTCCTTCCTCATGACCTTTGCCATAGGCGGAATTCCTCACGCTGGTCCCCGGAAGGAAAGGATCCCTCATCTCTAGCGACGAGGTGGAAACGCGCCTCCTGTGGATGTAGGGGGGACCATCTTGCTTATTCTCGAGTGGAGACGGGTATGTCGGGGAACTTCTTGAGTTGCAGCAAGGGTGTAAAGTACCTTTTGGAAGTTCCAGAGGTTAGGTGTGATTAGCCTCGAGACACCTCAGTGGAAATGGGCCTCATCTCGCCTGGAGGGGAGAACCTCCTGGATTTCTCGAGTTGCGGCAGGTGCTCTCGAACTTACGAACGGGGACTGCCTTTCCGAGGGCCAGCTCTGAGCTGGCCCTCAGGAAAGGCCAGTCCCCATTCAAGTTTCTAGGCGCCTCATCCAGGATTCCTCCCCTCCAGGCGAGATGAGGCCCATTTCCACTGAGGTGTCTCGAGGCTAATCACACCTAACCTCTGGAACTTCCCAAAAGGTACTTTACACCCTTGCTGCAACTCAAGAAGTTCCCCGACATACCCGTCTCCACTCGAGAATAAGCAAGATGGTCCCCCCTACATCCACAGGAGGCGCGTTTCCACCTCGTCGCTAGAGATGAGGGATCCTTTCCTTCCGGGGACCAGCGTGAGGAATTCCGCCTATGGCAAAGGTCATGAGGAAGGAGGCTTGGCATGCGCAAAGGCGTGATCAAGCCTCAGGTAACCCCCTGTTCCCGAGCATCGAACCCCAAAACCAGAGTCTGTTTTATGCTCTCACCTACACTTCTGACTTTACGGGGGCTCTCCCCCATAACTGTTTCTCTCGGAGAAGAAGTAAACGTGCAGCTTCAAGGCAATAAATATTCTTGGGCATGACAAGAGTGTTTCAGCTTGCCGACTCCTCTGAAGGTTATCTAGCCCACCTTTATAGGTTTGTCCGGCCACATGTGATTGTTTACAGCCTCCCAACCTGAGAGGCATGAGATGTTTTAGACTTACTAAAGGCAAATTATTTTGGGGAGTTAGAAATTATTAGTATAGTTGGTTAGGAATTATATTGGTGAAGGGTTCTTCATTTGTTGTGTCAAAAATTGCTGCTAATTCCCTGCTCTGGGTGGGACAAGGATATTTTAGGTCAAACCTCTCTGCTGACAGACCAGCTTGTGTGACAGGATTATCCATACTGCTGCCACTAGGCACAAGATTGTTTACTGCCTCTCAACTGTAAACAGCACAGAGAGTTTTGGAGTATTTTGAGAGTCTTAATTAGCATAGGACTTTTTCTTCTTGTTGAGTCAATGATTGCCACCAGGCCTCCATATCCTTAGGCACTTGGGAATATATTAATCAATGTATTTGGAATATAGCAAAGGAAATATAGCAGTTTTTGATGTTAGCAATACTAGACTTTTTGAGTTAATGGATTTTCACTTTTGTAATAGATCACTGTACTTTGTTATATATCACTGTGTCCTTTCTATGTAAGAATGTAACTTTATCATATCTTAAGACTAAATAGATCTTAAGGGGAGAATTGATGAAAGGATTTTCATTTGTTAGGCTGATGTTTGCTGATAAATCTCCATGTTCCCTACCCTTATAATGAATATAACTAGTATATAGGAGAAATAAGTATTAACCTTTAAGCATATAGGAGAAATAAGAATTCACCTTTAAGACTAATCATGTTAACCTTGGGTTAAATAAATTCCTTTCTTGATTGTAACTCACTACACCCTCACCCTATAGGAATGTAACTTTATTTGGAGGGTGGTGCCTGGTTTAAGAAAAAACACCCTTGGAAGAAATAAGTTTATTTGGTTATCAGAAAGAAAGGATCATAAAATGTCAGCAGGTCTCATTCATGGCCAGAAGATGATGTAAGATCCCCTAAGACCTTTTTTTATACATTTATGTGAAGCACCTGATTTGATAAAGGTCAGGATGCCGACTCCTGCGTGACTCTGTATTCATCCCTATGTGTAACAAGAGGTATACAAGCAAAACCAAAAATAAAGAAATCAGATCAGTTTCCGGAAAGACTGATTCCCCCATGTCGCTTCTTTTTTGCTCCCGTTTTTCTGGCTGAATTCTCTACTGGAGGATGGATGCTATTCCACGTAATCCAAGTTATTCAGCCTCTTTTTCTCCAATAATCTTCCTACTACACAATCCATTTCTAATCTCTTTATATCTGGGATTAAATATGTATATTTCCAAAGACGACGACTACGTCCCCACCTTCGAATCACGCCTGGATCCACCGGGGCTGGACCACGGGACTTTCCCTGCTTGGTCGGGA